>NC_134404.1:58143395-58370895 GCF_038048845.1 Mixophyes fleayi | reverse complement strand
AACTTGTATGATTCGCACCAATAAATGTACCTGGACTGCGTAGAGGAGTGTGTCACCACAATATATATTAAAAACCCTGAACTTTTATGAATCGCACCAATAAATGTATCTGGACTGCGTAGAGGAGTGGGTCACCACAATATATATAATAAGAAAACCATCAACTTGTATGATTCGCACCAATAAATGTACCTGGACTGCGTAGAGGAGTGGGTCACCACAATATATATTAAAAACCCTGAACTTGTATGATTCGCACCAATAAATGTACCTGGACTGCGTAGAGGAGTGTGTCACCACAATATATATTAAAAACCCTGAACTTTTATGATTCGCACCAATAAATGTATCTGGACTGCGTAGAGGAGTGGGTCACCACAATATATATAATAAGAAAACCATCAACTTGTATGATTCGCACCAATAAATGTACCTGGACTGCGTAGAGGAGTGGGTCACCACAATATATATTAAAAACCCTGAACTTTTATGATTCGCACCAATAAATGTATCTGGACTGTGTAGAGGAGTGGGTCACCACAATATATATAATAAGAAAACCATCAACTTGTATGATTCGCACCAATAAATGTACCTGGACTGCGTAGAGGAGTGGGTCACCACAATATATATTAAAAACCCTGAACTTTTATGATTCGCACCAATAAATGTATCTGGACTGCGTAGAGGAGTGGGCACTGGGCACCACAATAAAATATATAAAAAACCTTCAACAGGTCTGCATTACACTGCACATACGGCTGCTCCTCCATCCTCTCCATCATATACATGTTGGAGTTTTAGCGTGTGACAACCTCTTGTTTTTGATAATGTCAGTGCATTTTGAATATTTTTCAATTTGCCCCACACCACTGAATGTACTTTATCTATGATACGCATCTATCTATCTTGACTGCGTAGTGTGGTGGCCCCGGTACACAATTTGGTACCGAGGCTACAATATAATTAAAAAACCCTCCACGGGTCAGAATTCCACCAAAAAAGGGTATGGACTGCGTAGTGTGGTGGCCCCGGTACACAATTTGGTACCGAGGCCACAATATAATTAAAAAATTGGGCATCAACTGTCACCGTTGTTTAATATCTGATACACCTAAATATGGACTGCACAGTGGAGTGGCCCCGGTAGTAAATTTGGTGCCGGGGCCACAATACCTCCTCCAACTTCCAAGTGTAGTGTTTATAAAGACAGACAGCGTCGAAGTGTTATTAGTTGACTTTCTTAACCCTAAAATTGTCCCTGTTGCAAATATTCGTGCAATGGACAGTTACTTTTTTATTGAAAGACTCAAGCTTTCAAGTGTAGTGTTTATAAAATATAAACAACAATACAGTAGTTTTAGAGCACGTCAATACCTCTTGTTTTAAATTATGACAGGGCATTTTACTTTTGGTTTAATTTCTTGAATTTGTTTAAATTTGGTTTTACTTTTTGAACATGGCAAACGACTGTTGATTGGTCATATAATGCAAAAAAAAAAAGTTCCAAGATGGAATTGTCCTTGGGCCCTCACACCCACCCTTATGTTGTTGAAATAGGACATGCACACTTTAACAAACCAATCATTTCAGCGACAGGGCCTACCAAACAACTTTGGCTGAAATGATTGGTTTGTTTGGGCCCCCACACCAAAAAAGCTATTCATCTCTCCCTGTACAGACTAAACAGGCTTTACTGAGGCAAGATGTTGTCCTCATCCTCAACCTCTGATTCCTCTCCCCCTACAGTGTGTACTTCCTCCTCATCACACATTATCAATTTGTCCCCGCTGGACTCCACAACCACAGGTCCCTCTGTAGTATCTGGAGGGCAGTGCTGTACTTCATTGAGGAATTGATTATTCATTTTTATAAACATCATTTTTTCAACGTTATGAGGAAGCAACCTCCTTCGCCGCTCACTGACCAGGTTCCCCGCTGCACTAAAAACTCTTTCCGAGTACACACTGGAGGGGGGACAACTCAGGTAAAATAGAGCCAGTTTGTACAGGGGCTTCCAAACTGCCTTTTTTTCCTGCCAGTAACAATATGGACTGTCTGACATGTCTACTTGGATGGTGTCAGCAAAGTAATCATCCACAATTTTTTCTATTGTGACAGCATCCAATGCAGCGAGAGTAGACATGTCTGCAATGGTTGGCAGGTCCTTCAGTCCGGACCAGATGTTATCAGCATCCCCGCCAGTGCCTCTTTTGGGAAAACTGAGCTTTTTCCTCGCAGCCATAGATGTGGAAGAAAATGAGGGTGGAGCTGTTGGCATGTCACGGTCCTCTTCAGAGGACAATCTCCTGACCAGCAGGTCTTTGCACCGCTGTAGACTTGTGTCCGCCGGAAACAGAGACACAACATACGCTTTAAACCGAGGATCGAGCACGGTGGCCAGAATGTATTCCTCTGACTTTAAAAGAGTGACCACCCTCGGATCCTGGCAAAGCGTACGAAGGGCTACATCCACAAGAGCTACATGCTTGGTGTAATCGCAATGGCTTACCAGCTCCTCCCTCACTTTCTCCAGCTGCTTCTGCAACAGCCTGATCAGGGGAATGACCTGACTCAAGCTGGCAGTGTCGGAACTGACTTCTCGTGTGGCAAGTTCAAATGGCTGCAGAACCTTGCACAACACGGAAATCAGTCTCCACTGCGCTTGACTGAGGCGCATCCCCACTCCTTTGCCTATGTCGTAGGTGGCTGTGTAGGCCTGAATGGCCTTTTGCTGCTCCTCCATCCTCTGCAGCATATAGAGGGTGGAGTTCCAGCGCGTCACAACCTCTTGTTTGAGGTGATGGCAGGGCAGGTTCATGCTTTTTTGATGTGCCTCTAGTCTGCGGTAGGCACTGGCTGAATGCCGAAAGTGTCCAGCAATTTTGCGCGCCACCGCAAGCATCTCCTGCACACCCCTGTCACTCTTGAGGTAATGCTGCACCACCAAATTAATGGTGTGGGCAAAACATGGGACGTGCTGGAAATTGCCCATATTTAATGCCCGCACAATGTTACTGGCATTGTCTGACACCACAAATCCCCATGAGAGTCTAAGTGGGGTAAGCCACTGGGAGATAATTTCCCTCATTTTCTCTAATATGTTGTCAGCGTTGTGCCTCTTATTAAAGCCTGTAATACACAATGTTGCCTGCCTTTGCATGAGCAGCCATTTTGTAGTTGCTGCTACTGATGCAGCTGTTGCTGTTGCTGCGGAAGGGGATGCATCTACCCAGTGGGCTGTCACAGTCATATAGTCCTTCGTTTGCCCAGAACCACTTGTCCACATGTCCGTGGTTAAGTGGACAGTGGGTACAACCGCATTTTTTAGAGCACTGAGGACACTTGATCGTACTTGTCTGTACATTTTTGGTATCGCCTGGCTAGTGAAGTGGAATCTCGACGGGATTTGGTACCGGGGACACAATACCTCCATCAACCCTCTAAAGCCCACTCCACTGATGGCGGACACCGGGCGCACGTCTAACACCAACATTGCAGTTACAGCCGCAGTTATACGCTTTGCAATAGGGTGACTACTATCGTATTTTGTGGTCATGGCAAACGACTGTTGGACGGTCAATTGTTTTGTGAAAGACTTAGCGGTCTTACGACTTCCCCTCTGGGAAGATGACCGACTAACAGCAGCAACAGCAGCAGTGGCAGTAGTAGGCGTACCGCTGCAGGATTCCTCGGATGAATCCCGTATTGAGGAGGACTCAGTCTGGCTGCTGACTTGGGCTGCAGGACTGAATCTGATGGAGATTGTGGAGGAAGTTGACGAGGAGGGTGTTGCTGGTGTGTATCCAACTGGACCACGGGATTTAGGTGTCCCTGTACCGATGAGGGTCCTAGCCCCAGTTCCTGAACTAACCACTGAACTATGAAGGTTATTCAGGTGACGTATAAGGGAGGATGTTCCTAGGTGGGCAAGATCCTTACCCCTGCTTATTTGAGCTTTACA
Source organism: Mixophyes fleayi (assembly GCF_038048845.1). Lineage (NCBI taxonomy): Eukaryota > Metazoa > Chordata > Amphibia > Anura > Limnodynastidae > Mixophyes > Mixophyes fleayi. The sequence continues at coordinate 58,366,931 of NC_134404.1, read as the reverse complement.
TAAGCTACATATGGCCATACATTGGTTGTCTGGATTTGGATAAAAATAACTCCAGACCGAAGAGGTGCATTTTTTGGTCTTCTGACCAGGCATGACGATGGGCTTTTTCATCCCATGGACATCAGCTGTTTCCCCCCCTGGTGCCTCATTTACAATAACCACATCACCATCCTCATCATCAAGTTCCTCCACAGCGCCAGCTACATCATCAATAGCCTCCTCCCGAGCCACCTCTTCCCGTACAGTGATGGGAAGGTCAGGCTTGACAACCACCAACATCCTTGGACTCGCCTTGTGGATTTGTGATAATTTCTCTTTAGAAGGCAGAGTTGTTTGCTGTTTTGTTGCTGACAGCATAACTCTCTTCAATTTTTTGTAGGGGGGGGAGGAGGAGGAGGGCTAAGATCCGTGGGTGAAACTGAACCACTAGTCATGAACTCGGGCCAGGGCCTAAGCCGTTCCTTGCCACTCCGTGTCGTAAATGGCATATTGGCAACTTTACGTTTCTCCTCAGATGATTTTAAGTTTCTCTTTTTGCTACTTTTTGAGAACTTGGGCTTTTTGGATTTTACATGCCCGGTACTACGAGATTGGGCATCGGGCTTGGAAAACGACGTTGATGGCATTTCATCGTCTATGTCATGACTAGTGGCAGCAGCTTCAGCATTAGGAGGAAGTGGGTCTTGATCTTTCCCTACTTTATCCTCCAAATTTTTGGTCTCCATTATATGTAGCACAAGATACTGCAGAATGTGTGAACTTGGTAATATTGCAGTACCAATGGACTTATACTGCTGGATTGGTTTTGCAAATTTGGTTATAATTATATATTTTTTTTTTAATTTTTAATTTTTTATTTTTTTTTACTTTTTTTTTATTTTTTAAAAACTTGGGAATAATGGGGAAATAACTATGCCCTTAGAAGCACAGAGCACAGGACACAGCACCACTGGACTGAACAGGACACGGCACAGGACCCAGCAGCACTACGGAACTCAGCAGGACAGAGCACAGGACACAGCACCACTGGACTGATACTGCAGAATGTGTGAACTTTGTAATATTGCAGTACCACTGGACTTTTACTGCTGAATGTGTGAACTTGGTAATATTGCAGTACCAATGGGCTTATACTGCAGGATTGGTTGTGCAAATTTTGTGGTAATTAAAAAAAATTAAATTAGTTTTTGGTATTTTTTTAAATAACTTTTTTTTATTTTTTTAAACACAGGGTAATATTGGGGAAATAACTATGCCCTTAGAAGCACAGAGCACAGGACACAGCACCACTGGACTGAACAGGACACAGCACAGGACCCAGCAGCACCACTGACCTCAGAAGGACAGAGCACAGCACACAGCACCACTGGACTGATACTGCAGAGCACAGCACAGCACAGAACTAAACAGCACAGCACAGAACTAAACAGCACAGCACGAGATCTACCAGGACAGAGGACCACCTAACACACCCTCCCTCTACCCTGATCAATGCCCGAGTGAAGATGGCGGCGACTAGCGGGGAATTTATAGGATCCGAGTATCGCGAGATCCGACAACGGGATTATGAGTCAGAGCCTCAGTTTCAGATTTGAATTTGGCGCCAATACCCGGATCTGTCTCGGATCCGACTCGGATCGGCAACGTTCGGGTGGGCTCGGATTTCAGAAATCCGAGTGCGCTCATCTCTAGTCAGTATGCATCACTGCAATCATATTTAAGTACAGCTGAAATGTACAATGCTGGGGCTGCTCTGGGACCGACGGGCAAAGTGCTACCTCCTCCGCAAACTTTTAATTAGTGAAAGGAGTAAGTACTATGTGCACAGCACTTCCACGGTAAGGGATTCTGTGAAGCCGGAGATTCTTCAGCAGGATCCCATAGAAAATGACAGGTAACACCACCCTGAGATGGTATTATTTTGCTGCGAAAAGCTAACGTTTTCAAAGCTTTATACCATAGTTGCCTACTCTCCCGGAATGTTTGGGAGACTCCTGAATTTTTAGGAGTTTTCCCAGACTCCGGAGAGAGCAGGCAAAAATCCCTGATCAAGATTTCGGCGATGCTGAAAATGGCGGTGGGCGAGGCTAACCGCGTCATCATGTCCCCACACCCTGATGCGATTGGCTAAAATTGGCTGAGATTGTCAGGTTGGCTGAGACTGTGCACCGCGCGTGGCCACGCCCCCTTTGACGGAGCCCCCTCCCGGAAAGCTGTCTGCAAAAGTAGGCAAGTATCCTTTATACATTGCAGAATTTTGCAGTCCCTATATAAATCTATGGGTACTGTGTTAAGAAACGTTAAATATTTCTCCTGCCATATGCACTTCATACACTTTGCGATGGCCATTTTGCAGCCAAAACAGCAGTTTTCTCAATTTTAATTGCACTTTAATACATAGACCCCCTAGTGAGCAGATAAACATTCTGCATGATGCTTATCAGCAACAGGAAAGAGATACTGTACAGGTACTTTCCGGCTCTGTTCTGCATTTTTATTATTTTTTTAAGGTGCCACAAAATTCTGCAGTGCTGAACAGAGCACATAACACATGATGCAAAGTGTTCATAAAATGGCACAATGTATAAAGTAGTTACATACCATAGCAGTTTACACATTGCGGGGCAAATTTACTGAACTGCGGGTTTGGAAAAGTGGAGATGTTGCCTATAACAAACAATCAGATTCTAGCTGTCATTTTTTAGAATGTACTAAATAAATGATAACTAGAATCCAATTGGTTGCTATAGGCAACATCTCCACTTTTTCAAACCCGTTGTTTAGTAAATATACTCGTGCATGTGGTTTGAGTTAGAAGCAGTTTACACATCGCATGTGGTTTGAGTTTGCAGCCTCTAAACTGCAAACTCCTCTTCCGGCAGTTTGGTTCTGAAAACAGAATGCAATATGTGGCGGTTTGCAAACCACATACAAAACTGCCTCTTAGTAAATCACACCCTATATATTTTTCCTCTCTGATGAGCCACCCCCAGCTGGGCATACACAGCAAGGTGACATACTTTAGAGGTTGGGTATTGCGCAAATGGATATCTGTTGTACAGTAGCCCAAACAATTCTCAGGTGCTTTGTGCTCTACAGCTTCTTTCATTTCTAGAACCTTTGCAAGACTTCCCAGTTATTGCTATAATACAATAAAAGAATTATCACACTGTTGCTAGTGTTGTAAGGTGTTTATAACATATGTCCAAGTAAATTGGCTTCAATTGAGAGGTCTCGTGTAAACCCTAGAGAAATAATGAAAGACGAGGACGAGCATGAAACTGGTGCAGTCTTTGGTATTTTAGAACTGTATTTGATGTTACCATTTTTTATTTTGCTTGCTCAATAAAAGCCACCCAATGCACCCCTTCAGGTTTCAGGTGTATAACGCAATTTTAAGAATCTGTTATCAGTAAATATGGCTGCATAAAGAATTTAGGAACATAAATATTACATTTATTGATTTCCGATAGCTTTGTTAATGTGCTAAAGCATATTTTGTGCATCAGCTGAATTTCATTTTAGTTAGTACACTACTAAATAAATTACCACCGAATATAAATGTTTAAACAACCAAAATATGCATAAGAAAGGATACAATAGACTTGCACCTGTTTAAAGTATCTTATTTCACTAAGGACTGTTTAGTACTCCCAGTTTTTCCCAACCATATTGGAGCAGATTCTTGTCTGTATCCCTTGTTAAATAATGCAAGTGTAAGACAAGTTATTGGCAGCTTCATAACATTGTTATTGTGGCACAGTGGCCCAAACTATATTTATTCTTGGGAGGGAGAGGTTATGTTCGGCAGATATTCAATTAAAACACAAAAATGTTTGAGGAAAATTATGTTCAATAAATCTCAGAACATAAAATGGATGTCTATAAATTTGGCAATGACCCCTTCACCTGTGTGAGGAAACGGGGTGCTACTGTACTGAGAACTTTGTATTCATTACCCGTTTCTCATGGTTTAATGTACTTTTTAATCCTTGGCCCAGGCTAAGTATATACACCAGAGCATCGGTAGATTCTGTGTATTATTATTTCATGTTATTAGATTCATTTTGTCCTTGCTATTACCTGCAATATTGCATGTAGTATAAATATAAAAAATATTGCCATACTGTGTAAAAATAACAGGACAGCAGCAGTCATTTTGCTAGTTAGTTAATGTAATTACCATTTGTCTCAAATGTCCATTGTTATGAGGGGCAGTTTAGATTTGGTATGCAATCAGAACAATGTCTGAGTTAACTAGCTGGCAGCCCATGTTAATTAGCTAGGTCAACAGGTAATCTGAGAGGTAATGAGGTTATAACTTCTAAATGATATGCAATGTGTCTCCACAGTAATATATTGGGTGAAATAGCATTGGGAAATGTATCAATATGTATCAATATAAATGTTATTGTATAAAAATGTATCACAGATTCAGATGGCGTAACACTGGTGATACAATGTGTAAAAAGTCTTATTGTTTTATGTAAGCATGCAGTGTCATTCCCTGCTGTAATATTGTAACCTTATGTTTAGTGTATCCAGCCAAAATAGCTAATTAAGTTAAGCCATTCAGGGGAGAATATAGGGAGAGCAGGACGTCAGGGCAGCTATTCTAGCTTAGAGGATCCTGGTGTACAAGACATAAGTGAAAAGGACTCTAGGCCAGGCATCATGGTGCCGCTGGTGGAAACCCTACCAAGACAGGGTCGGTGTGAGCCAGTAACTCAAGCTGGACGACACCATAACTGTTTTGCTAATCGGTAGTGGTAATATTGCGGGAGGATAAGACTTTGAAAGAGACTGAGATTATTACTTTGGAGTGCTGACTGCAAGAGGCTGCTGCAGGATACATGCTACCATTTACCCTGTGAACATCTTGTGGTGTTGTGCAGTCGTAATAAAGTCTTATTTTGGATATTTTCTGGTCCACCCGAGTGAGTTGAGTCCCACAGAGGGTAACTGCCATCCCAGCTAAGGGTGGTATCCTCACAACCTGTTTCAACATTTTAAAACGACTGTAACCTGAAAAGATATCTTTGCTTAATGTGCCAAGCACATGGGAATGTATGTCCTGTTTTTTTCACTGTACACTCTATGAGCAAAGTACGTGGGTTGGATCTGCTATCGCGTTACCTGTCATATTTTCTGTCCTGGTTCCAATGATGTCATAGATATTCCTTACCACAATGCTGTGCCCCCAAGCTATTGTATTGTAAGTCAAATAACATAATTCCAAATTATTGAGAGGAGAGTTCTGGAAGAATATAAAGGATTTATTAGGTAGAGAAGTGAAAACATGGTGGGCGTGATTCATCAAGGGACGAAAACAGCGATTTTGTGTGTATCATCCGCAAAATCACTCTGCGCATACCCAGAACCGGACCATATGCCACAGAGCACAGCCTACGATTTCAGGAAAGGAACAGAGTGGGGAAGGGCATTTGGATGTAGTCAGTGTACAGACTAAGGGCATATCTCAGCTACTTGTTTTTCAGCCTTATCTCTTGCTTTAGCTACAGGGCTAGTCTAAGTACCACCTACTAATGTTGATGGCTGTGTATGCATTGTATAACAAGTGTTTGCAATCAGTATAATATTAAAAAATATTTTATGTACAGTGGACAATAATAACATCTCAACAAAATGTATTTCATGGGGAAAAAAACGTGTTGTTTTTTTTTAATTTTTAGTGTTTTGTCATTAATGTGCATATTTTATGTAACCTCTCAAAGTATTCTTTGCTGACTGACCTAGGTGATCTGTGCAATTAGCAAAGAGTCTTTTAAAACTAGCCAGATAGATCAGGATCTCGGGAGAGTTTGAAGCCCCAAAGTTGTAAACCATCTAGCCACTCAAAGCAGATCAGAGGTAAGAGATTATCTGAGGTGCTCAAAAATATATCATCATCATCATTTATTTATATAGTGCCAACATATTCCGTAGCGCTTTACAATTGATATATCTTAGTAATAGATAATTTACTCTGTGTCATGTTGGGAATCAATCTAACTTAATTGAAAGTGTAATTCCTACGGTGGGGATGAAGAGCCTAAAAGAAGGGTTTAAAATCTTCTGCTTTAGACATTACATCATGCATTTTCATGAGGGAGTCTATCAAGACTGAAATGCCACATATTTTTTTATTGTGTTCCTTCATACACATAAAGTCTACCTAGTAAGTAGTACTGATTTTATTTCCTATTTTATTTTCTGAAACTCATTTGTGTAAACATATTGTATGTCTTCTAATTAATTATTTTCAGATTGAATAAATTTAATCTAGTGTATTCTCCGTGATTCTTTGTGAACTTACGAAGCCCAGAGAGGCTCATGCTACTTGTGTATGTGATTTAAGTGTGAAACATTAATAAGTGGTTTTGGTGAATAATAATAAATCCTTCATGGTGGCAGAAAAGGTGTATTCGTTGCTAAGTGACTAAGGTGACGCCAGTCACGGCCATCTGTTCAGATTGCTGTATCTGGACAGGCTGGGCGTTCGTGACAGTGACATTCATTCGATATATTTTTTTTTCTGTGCGTTCTTTTGAGAATTTATATTTACACAATGTCCTGTGTAGTAGAGCAGAGCAGACTGACACTCGTATTCATCAGCTCACGTATCTTCAGATCAGGCGTGCACAGACCTAAATTATGTGCATTCTGAAACAAACACACACTGTGCTCAGTATGAGTCCTTAGATGAACCAGGCCTTGTAACGCTACTGTATGTTGATCTCTGCTAGCAGTCTTACTAGCGCATAGTCAATAGGCCACAATATAAACAATATAACAGGTACTTAATAATTAAAAATCAGTCACAATAATCGTTGGCTTTGCACCAATTGACTGTCTGCATTGCTCAGCCTTCAGCCTCTTGTTATATTGTATGCTATGCAGCATGATTCATATGGCTGGAACAGAAACTGCAACATAGTTCCTGCCCATATATCTGGAAACTTGGCCTGATATTGATAGCGTGGTTTTATGTATAACACCACCATATTGAGCTGCTGTGACTATAGAATGCCTCAAAACAAAGCCCATTCTCTTCTGCCTCTCTGAACGATAAGAAAAAGTTTCTCCACTTTTTTTTATTATTGTATAGGATACAAGTAACAAGGATTAAAATAAAGTTAAAAAAAATCAATGTAACAATAACTTAATAAGCCAACAGACTTATAATATATACCCTATTTCCCCATGTATAAGACGCACCTTTTTCCCCAAAATGTTGGGTCTAATAACCAGGTGCGTCTATTACAGGGGGAGTAGCACTTACCCTGTCATATGACACCTCTGTCCGGTAAATTCTTCTCTCTGTCTGATCCTGATGCTGGAAACCCGATAAAGGTCCTCTCTGCGATGTCCGGATGTCCTTTCATGACCTTGACAAGGTCCTGAAAGGCATCCTTTCAGGACCTGGACCTTGAGGTCCAGAAAGGACACCCGGACATCGCAGAGAGGACCTTAATCGGGTTTCCAGCATCAGGATCAGACAGAGAGAAGACAGAAGACTTTACCAGACAGAGGAATCATCTGACAGGGTAAGTCAGAATTCACTGTAGTGTTGTCTCTCCTCTGTATAAGCTGCACAAATACTCTGTGAAAAAATTGAGAATAATGTTTATCCTCAATTTTTTCACATGATTTATATAGGTGCGTCTTATACAGTGGAGCGTCCTATACATGGGGAAATACGGTAATTGGAATAAATGGCATGGATAACAAAGCTAAAAGAAGTATTTTTTTCAGAACTAAAATGTGCAAGATACACCCAACAGGTCTATTTTGCAAAAGTTTTCGCTATCCTACATCTAACCATTTCTAAGATACACTATCTAGTAAAATGTATTTAATGTGTATCTTAGTGATCAGATTCTTGATCTGATCTTGGAGGTGTGGGCCTATGTACTCCCCTGGTCTCAGGTGTGTCACAAATCTAGCGCAAATAACTGCACACTTGTCCAGTTTTCTGACAACGGCTGGATGAAATGTCGGTAGGAATTTGGTATAGAAGGAAGACTGTGCGGCCAGCCCCATAATCAAGAATCTTATTAAAAAGGTACAAGTTAGATACACTACTCGAAAGTGTATCTTACAAAAGGTTGTAAGCTAAGCTATTCCAGAGTGTTGACCACTAACTACATGACAGAAGCTAATTCAAAGGGAAGGGTGGGTGGGGGGCTTCCTGTGGAGTATCAGAGACAAATGTAGGAACAGTTCACTGATTGTGGGCCAGAAGCAAGCAGGGAAAATAGGGACAGGCCAAAGGTTGGGGCAGGTAGAAGGCAAGGAGAATCTGAATACCAGGCAGAGGTCAGGGGCAACAAGCAAAGAAGCATGGTCCAGAAACAAGCCAAGGTCACAACTAATATCAATCCAGAATATCAGAGCAAATCTGCAAGAAACGAGCAGCTGGTCAGTATAGAGAACACAGAACCTATAACCTGCAGGGAGGCTATGCCCTCCCTGTATTATATAGTGCCATGGACCAATCCAAAAGCAGGGCTGAGCCCTGAACTAAAGCCCCAGAAGGTAGTTAATTACTAAGTATTCACTGTGCGCACATGCCTGGCTGTTTGACAGCTGGCCGGGCGCAGCGGCAGTGGAGAGTACCTCCCTCCGGGACGCTCAGGGTGGACATGACGTATAGCCGGGATGCAGGAGAGAAGTTAGGAGGACCACCACGAGCAGTGCGGCAGCCCGTAACAGTAATTAACCATATTCAACTTGGCTGAGTCAGGCCAAATTATTGGATCCATGGACAAATATTCCACACAAGCAGTAAAATAAAGAGCATTTTGTGTTTCTCAGTTGGATGATGATCTGTCACAAGCCCCTATGGATGAATCACTGTCCAAATTTTCCATTTTAAGTGGTCAAATCTGATATTTTGGTTGGTCACATATATTGTACTTATATGCAAAATAAGGATAAATTATACTTATTATTATCGCTGATTTGTAAGGCGACACAGTGCTTTGCAGCGCCGTACAGTAGGGAAAAGAGGACATACATAAAACAGGGACATACAAGGTAGACAATATAAACACAGACATGATAACAAAGGATATTAAGGAACATGCTAATTAGAGAGCTTACATTCTAAGTGAAAGAGGGCTAAACTGAAACAAGAGGAGTGAGTGTGGCTCAGAGTGGAGATTGGGACAGTTGTGAGGGTGCATTAGTGTGAATAGTGTTATCGGAGATAAGGTCACCCCTAAAAAAGAGATGGATTTTCAAAGAGCGACTAAAGATTTGAAGGCTGTGGGAATGCCTGATTGAGCATGGTAGGGAATTCCATAAGTGTAATAATTATAAACACTTTTTCAATCTAAACTTAAATAAAACAAAAAAAAATTAAGCAAATGTTCTGTCTTTATTAATCGAAATGCGTTGGGTGACTTAGTGGGGATTTCAGAACTCTGTCCGGTCCGATTATCTGATCAAGCTTCTTCTGCTACAGTTCCTGTGTTCCACTGTAGCTGTGGTGGGTTTAGTGTTTAAACTCATGTTTATTGAAAGCTCAAGAGAAAATAAAGAAATATAATTAGTGTTGACATAACAAACTACATTTCAAAGCTTTCCCTTTTCACAGTTAATAAAAAAGAAGTCTAAAAATAAATGAAAAACAGGACGTAGAAAAAATTATCAGAAGAGAAAAAGAGGGGAAGGAGGGGAGAAGTGAAGGGAGAGAAGGGGGGAGGAAGAAGGGAGGAGGTCTATTCAATATTAATAGAGATATATTGATCTTGTGTGTTTGTAGGTGATTATAAAAGATGTTAAGTAGCAAGATAAGGTAAGGAAAGGTATTGTCACAAAACTTAGCAGCTCCATACTCCTGTGCTGCTGATTTCCTCTGTCTCTGTGTAGAGAGCACTTTCTGGTTCGGGTGGTCATATGATCGTGGCTGGGAGGTGGCATATTCAAACCTGCAGAGTATATAAGCTCACTCTGACACTGCAGCTGGTATTCCTACCCAGACTGACTCCCTGTTATTCTGTATTGCTCCTGACCTTGACTTTCCTGGTGATTCCTTCTTGGATGGTGCTTCTGCCTGTTAACCCCTCGTGTACCAGTCCTTGCTTGTTTTGACCACTCTCTCTGGGATCCTGATTTTGTACTGCACTATTTCCTAGGTACCAGATCCTGGCCTTAATTAATTCACCTACAAGAATTCAGTGTGGGTGAAATAGTTGGGTGCGAAATTGAGCAAAGGCTTGGCAACCAAGGCACAATCTCAATTGGGAGGTGTAGAAATCCTTCCTTGATAGAGACCCATTGTTTGTTTTCGTTGGATCTAGTCCATTCTAAGATCGATTTAGCATAATAGCATTATAATAACTAGATATGTATGGGAGTTGAAGTCCTAAGTGTTTGCATCTGAATAAAATTTCTTGTTGAATGCATGGAGGTTTTTTTTTTACCCCAAATAAAATGTCTGATTAAGCCTTGAAGTAATGGAACCATTTTGAGGGAATATGGATCGTAAGAGTTTGTATTTTATAGAGCATTTTAGGAAGTGTGTTCATTTTAATAACGTTAACTCTACCAATCAATGGTAGTCTTTTAAAATGCGATTTTTCCAAGCCAGTCTTTAAGGACAAAATAATAGTCGAGAAGTTGGAATGAAAGGGTTAGGAAAGATCTTTGGTCAATTCAATAACAAGACATTTAAGATGGGATTGGTTCCAGATAAATTAGTTTTTATTCTTAAAGTTTTCAACTATCAGGAGTGGGGTGGTAAGGTTCATGGCAACAGATTTTGAAAAATTTTGAAATTTGAGAGATTTCCAAAAGTGTGAAATTTGGTCATCAAGCTAGGGAGCAGGTCACGGGATAGGAGATTGATGCTAACAAATCATCAGCAAACAGTGCTAATTTACATTCCTTATTAGCTACTTTAATTCCAGAAATGTCAGGATTGCCTCTAATTGCGCTTGCAAGTGTTTCCATACAGAGGATGAAGATCAATGGGCAACCCTGTCTGGTGCTGTTTAAAATATTAAATGGATTCAATAGGCATCCATTAATCTTTATAAAAACCAAAGGAGATTTAAAGATCTCAGAAGATCAGATATGGACTCCAAATCCACCTTATCAAATGCTTTTCTGCATCTGTAGATATAATGGTAGGGATATCTCGCTGTAAAGAAATATTTATTAGATTGATTATCTTGGTGGTGTTGTCCCAGGCTTCTCGGCCAACCACAAAACCTACTTGATCATCATGTATAATCTCACGGAGGAAAGATTTCAATCAGTTTGGAAGAATTGTCGCGTATAGCTTGATATCTACATTTAGGAGTGAAATAGGTCGAGAGCTGGGACACATGGATGAATCCTTCCCGACCATTGGTATTATTGTAATGTGGGCTTCTAGGGATTGTATAGAGAAATTAGATTTGGCTGATTAGTATTAAATGCTTGGAGGAGTAATGGGACATGTTGGGTTTTGAAGGCCTTAAAACAAGTTATGGTAAAGCCATTGGGACCTGGGCTTTTACCTGAAGGGGAAGAAGCGATAGCTTGTTTCAATTCTTGAGTTGTAAAAGGCTGTTCTAGAGAGTATTTCCTTCTGACAATTTTAGAAACTTAATTGAGCATAAATATTTATTGATCCCCTCCCCTGGCAGTACCCTCTCACAATGTTAGATGAAGAACCAGCAATTTGGAGCAATATAAGTGAAAAGTGTTGGCTATTTTGTTTGTTTCAAAATGTATGAAGCCATTATTATATTTCATGGTTTGGATAAATGAGGTTGGGATTGGGCAAGCATTTTTGCCAGGTTTGTTCCCCCATTGATAAAAGCCATTGCTGCCCTTCTGAAAAGAGAGTTTAACTTTATCATTCAATAAAGTATTTAATGCCGTTCTCGTCTCTACCAATTCAGTAAAGATGGATTTGGATAAAGAGGACTTGTGGATAGTTTGTAGATATTATATTTTGCGTAAGAGGGTATGTATTTGTGTTTCTATTTTCATAAACGTTCCCAACTGAAAGCATTTAACTTGTATGACACATTTATGGGTTTTCCAGATAGTAATTTTGGAGACATCAGGGGTTATATTTACTAAATTGCAGGTTAGAAAAAGTGGAGATGTTGCTTATAACAACCAATCAGATTCTAGTTGTCCTTTTGTACAATATACTAAATAAATGAGAACCAGAATCTGATTGGTTGCTATAGGCAACATCTCTAATTTTTCAAACCCACAGTTTAGTAAATATACCCCCTGAATACAATATAGACTTTGGATACAAGTGACAAGCTTTATTCTGCCTAAATGAAAGGATATTATTTACAGGTGTAGAAATCTGGACTTGTGGAAGATACCAGACTTAAAGGCCATCTTCACTATTTACTAACTTTTATTCTAGGATTCCCTCTAATGGAAATAACAAACATTTTGTAGAATGTACAAAGCAAATGATAACTAAAATCTGATTGGATGCAATAGGCAACATCTCCAGTTTTTCAAACCTGCAGTTTAATAAATATACCGCCAGGAGTATTATTAATAGTTACTTATTCTTTGATAGAGGATTCTAATTGGGTTTTACAGTAAGCTATCGTGGAGTTTTCAGTTCCTCTGTTTAAAGATTGGACTTGCAAGATTAATAGTGAGAAAAGTGGGAGCATGATCAAACCAGGTTGCCAAGCCTATCCTGCTTTCCTTAGAAGGTATGTTTATGGGTGTAAAGAAACGGGCATGGTGTATGGAACCAGTGTTATAACCCCTTAATCTAACCCATACCCGGACTACATTTTTTAGCCATGTTGTTATCAGGAAATATCAGTGATGGAACTATAACATCTCCTTGGGAAAAGTACTTCAGGAGTTAAACTCCACCTCCACAGGGAACACTCAGGAGTTGAGTGAATTAAGCTGTTTGCTCCCTTTTGTCCACTAGTGAGCTCTACAGATAGCCAGAAGCTGGACCCAGCAGGGGTCACTTGGGGAGGTAGGGAAGGGGGCTGGATTGTGTGAGAAGCCCCCCAATCGAGACCTTTTGCAACTCCCCTAAGCAGGGAGTTCCCAAGGTGGATTAAGAGTTGATAAAAGAGGCTTCCCTGAGAGCTGAACATGAATGTGACTGACTTTGGCCAAGAGGTGATGCTCTGCCAGAGATGTGCTGTGGAACCTATTTCACTGGATTTATTTGAACTGAATTCCTCACTTGTTGGACCTGCTATTGTTAAGGGGGCTGTGCTATCCCTATCCCACTATATTTATTTGAACTGATTTACTCACTTTTTGGACCTGCTATCATTAAGCGGGGCAGTGCTGTATTTAATCCTGTTTTGCAGAATAAATCATCCTTCTATTTTTCCTCTGATACCGTGTCTGAGTGATTTGGGAACCAGGTATCTTCACATTTGGTGGCAAGCGGTGGGATCACTCAGTGACAAGTACGGAATTGGAAAAGCGCGGCAAAATGGAGGCAGCAGCACAAAAATACGGAAACGCCAAGAAAGGAATCCTGCAGGAACTTTGTAAGGCAAGAAAAATTGATATCAACTCAACGGATACCAGGGAGTCCCTAATCGAAAAATTGGCTCAGTGGGACGCAGAAAACCCTGGTGAGGAGGAGGAGGACGTGGTTCAGGAACCGTCAGGGGAACTAAGTAATGGAACCGGGGGAATGACAACCAAGGCAGCTGCAATAACCATCGGCAACACAGAACAGCTGCAGATTTGGTTGGATGTACTTGGACCATGAGAAGGCAGCAGTATTGGGAGCAGCGCTGGGTAGACCGGTAGCGGTAGCTGCAATGGCATCAGTGTCAGAATTGGAAGGCAGACAGACGCTGCGATTGGGATATCACGATGTACCACGCTTTGTGGGATCAGCTACGGACATTGACACTTATTTTAGTCCATGATGGCAATCATCATCATCATTTATCTAACGCCACTGATTCTGCAGCGCTGTACAGAGAACTCACTCACATCAGTGCCTGCCCCAATGGGGCTTACAGTCTAAATTCCCTAACACACAGACACACACTCAGACAGACTAGGGTCAATTTGTTAGCAGCCAATTAACCTACCAGTATGTTTTTGGAGTGTGGGAGGAAACCGGAGCACCCGGAGGTAACCCACGCAAACACGGGGAGAACATACACACTCCTCACAGATAAGGCCATGGTCGGCAATTGAACTCATGACCCCAGTGCTGTAAGGCAGAAGTGCTAACCACTTGGCCACCGTGCTGCCCTCAATGCATGATATACCTGTGGTGGAGTGGTCAAAATATTTGATATCTAGTTTGATGGACCGAGCGCAGGAGACTTACCATGTCCTGAGCCCAGGGCAAGGAATAGACTACCAGGCGATTCGGAAAGTATTGTTGGCTCGATATGAGGTCACCCCTGAATCCTACCGAACTAAGTTCAGAACCATGGCAAGAAGCAGTGACTCTTCTTATACGGAATTTAGCAGTTTATTGCAATGAAACTGTAATCAGTGGCTAGAAGGGAAGCAAGCCACAACTGTAATGGACATTAAAAACATCTTTATATTGGAGCAGCTAATGAATAAAATGGCTCCAGAAATTAGAGAGTGGGTGGTTGACAGAAATCCCACTACCCCGGAGAAAGCAGCTGCATTAGCTGATGAATATCTGGCAAACCATCCCCAATGAAGGGGACCTAGCAGAGGTGATCGGGCGACTATTCGAAGGAACCCACCCCATCGAGATACACCACCAGCTACATCACGCCTCATGTCGCCACGTACCCCAGCTGCGCCCTCTAGTGCGCCCAGACCTCGTGGTTCAGCAGTATCTGACCCTAGGACGTGCTACACTTGCCAACAACCGGGACACATACAAAGAAATTGCCCACTGGGAGGAAGACCGTTCTCTGGATTGAGACCAGCTGTGCCTCGAGTTTCAGTGTGCCAAGGAACATGAAATAAGAGTGGGAAGGGGGACTACAATCCTGATGAGCCAGAGGTGGAGGAAGTAGTCTATCAGGTGGAGGTGGTAACGGCAATCGGGAAGGCTACCCCGCAAATATGAAGGGACACCTGCAGCATGTAAAAGTGAATGGCTAGGAACTTCAGGGACTCCGGGACTCCTATTACTCCGATACGGGCGAGTTTAGTTCCACCTAATCAAAATTTCGATGGAGGGAGGCAAGATTAGTTATTCAGATGAATATATAAAAGGAAAAGAGAAAACAAACATAGCATAGCCTGTATAATCCAGTTGGTCCAAATATTGATATCCTTAAAAATGCCTGTGTAATATGTAGTATATACAAGCACCACGTGATAAAAACGATCTTCTTAACCCCTTAAGGGTATATACTCACTAGAAAGAAAAAGGTATCAAGCATGTAGCATAACCTGTGCTTTTCAAAGAGAGATCACGACTTCACCATGTCAAATTCCTCTTCATTTTGATGGTCATAAAAAAGAGAAGAAGGAACTCCGTAGTATAACACCATTTAACAATTTATTCCATGTACACCAACATATGCATAAAAAACTTTTAAAACATTCCACAACTGTCACCGCAGTAAAAAGGGAGTAGATGGACTCTTACCCTTCCGTTGATACAAACAAGCGTGGTATAATATAATCCTCGCGGAAGACATCCCGGGTAGTACTTCTGCGGTCCAAGCTTCTTCTGTCCTGAGATGCTCAATGTAGTGACTACATTGAGCATCTCAGGAAGGGTATTTTTAAGGATATCAATATTTGGACCAACTGGATTATACAGGCTATGCTATGTTTGTTTTCTCTTTTCCTTTTATATATTCATCTGAATGACTGAGGAAAAAAAGATTTTGCTCCACTTCATCGTGAAACTACGTCTTTCTATATATAGACTTAAGAACAGGACGTCTATTCCAATAATAGTGAACTATTGAGCACTAACATTAGCGCCGTCTTCCCTTATTTGTTTGTATGTATCTATTGTATTGTACTCATAGGGGTTTGTGTACTTAAAGGTGAAGGGCTGCTTTTTGGTGGGACAGCGCGGATATACTCCTACTTTTTTGCTGTCTAAGATTACAGTTATCCCCATGGCCATGGTTAATTTGGATTGGGGCCAGGGATTGGGGTAGCTGTATGTGGAATTTTTGGATGGATTACCTACCCACGTTATTCTGGGGAATGATCTGGGAGGTGGATTGGCCAGTTACTTTGTGGGAGCTATCACACAGAATCGAGCACGGGCTTTGGAGACAGCTCCCGAGGACCCACCCATATCAGCACCAGAAGTCCCTGTTGGATCAGCTGCCACACCACCTAAACCGCTGTCTGTGAGTAACTCTGTACCAGACATACCTAACATTGACATGAATCCGGGAGAGGTAGATAGGACTGCATTTAGGGAAGCTCAACGGACTGACCCATCATTAGGTGGTCTCCGCAGTGTGGCGGAAAGGACAGATTGAGGACCTCAGGAGGATAGGATCATGTAGAAAGAAGGAAGGTTGTACTGGGTGCCCGCCAAGGCTGATCCTCTAGAGCCAGGAGTGACTAGGAAACAGCTGATTGTTCCCCAGCAGTATCGTTGCTGGTTACTAGCACTAGCCCATGACATCCCCCTAGCTGGTCACTTAGGGGTTTGTAAAACCCGTGCCCGGTTGCTACAACATTTCTTCTGGCCTGGATTTAACCAATGGTCTACGGTAGCGTTACCACTGAGGAGTGGAGCACAGAGGATGCAATGGTCTGCAGCAGCGTTACCACTGAGGATCTCACTGGAGCACAGGGAGCCAATTCCAAAGGCAGTAGTCTGACTAAAAGAACCAGCACTGAAGGATGTGAGGCGCTTAATATAGCGCTGTCAATGAATGGACAGCGAATAGGAGAGGTAGGAGAGTTTAGAAAAGGAAGCGATTCTGCGCATGCGCAGAACCACTGGAGGAGTGACAGCTGGCGGCTTAACAGAGCAAGGATCGAAAGACAGGTAAGTGCGCCGACTCCCGGGCGGAAGTCGCAGGAGACCAGCGTGCGACAGCTGCTTGCCAAAGTTGTTTTACAAGAAAATATCTGTGGCGACACATGAAGGAATGTAAGCAAAGTCAAAAGTGTGGCAGACCCAAACTTGGCAGAAACCCAGTCTCTGTGCCTTTGCTCCGCCTTTTCCACCTGACATCAACAGTGGTTTTTGGAAGCTTTTGAACATGACCCAAGATGCATCTCTACAAACGGGTCTGTTTAGATGTTGGTAAACATGAGTATATCCATAAGAATCTTTGAGAAATGGGCAGAATACTGTTACATGCCAGAAGAGCTACACCTTTGGAAAAAATTGAAGACTTTACAATTCCATTAAACTTTCTGCATGTAGTAAACGATGTGAAACTGGTAATTATCTACAACAATGAAACCAGTACATACAAGACCCCCCTTGCTGGCACTGATAGCTGGACATAGCTTGAAAAAGATTTAGCATTGTGGAATGCAGAGCAGTGATTGAGGGCTGCACTGCTACAGTGGAAAATACAGACAACTTCAAGAAAATCTAGGAGGCAAGATGTTATGATCTGATTTTATCGGCTGCATTAAAAACTCTGAAAGAGTCAAAATGTATCATGTCTCAGCTCTTACCCTTCACTGACGATGTGAAAAAAATGCACTTGTATCTCAAAGTTAAACAGCAGGCATACCACAACAATTTATCAACTGAACCTTAATTTAGAAACTGGGCTTTGCTTGCAAAGGTCACCTTGGCACAATGGTGATCTTATTCCATCGAAGAAGGGAAGAAGTTTCCAAGATGCTCTCAATTTAAATTTTCTTCCAGAAATACTTGATCTCCATGAAGATGTTGCTCTTGCGCTTTCTGAGCTTGAGAAGACGTCCACTTCACAAGGATTGAAATCTGAGACAAACGATCCAAAAGGATAGAAAGTTCCAGTTCTGCTAACACCAGCAATGCAAAGTGCAAAGGAACTTCTTGCAGAGAAGCATGAAGAATGTGGTGTGGCCACTGAAAATGTTTATGTTTGCCAGACCAATTGTTTTGTGACATTTCAGAGGTTCCAATTGCATGTGCTCTTTTTCTTAGGAATGTGGAGCTAAAAATCTCCAATATTTTCCCAAAAGCTTTAAAAACATGTAGCTATGCTTTCAAAAGTTTTCAACCTATCTGACAAAGTGTGAAAGGATGACGCTGCTAGTGTGGGCAGAGCAGAGGTACTGGAAAGCTGGGTCCAAACCTCAGAACAGCTGGAAATGGATTAGAGTTGGGTCTAATCTGTAGGTCACAGGAAATTGCAGCAGGGAAGAAGTTGTCAAGCAGGTCTTGAAGTAAGTGATATTTATTTAGCTCAAGTGTCCTGACAAGGACAGCTCACACTGGTTGAAGGTGAGGTGATCAGAAAGTCAGATGGAACAATAATGATAAATTTCAGTACAAACTAGTGCTGTTTTATACAGTTTTGGACACAGCCTAGCAGGGGGTAAGCCAGCCCCCTGAACTCTTTGCTGGCCCCAAGAAGTCTGAGTTATTTTTAGTATCAGGATGTAATATGTTTCCCAAAACATGGATTTAAATGCAATGCAAAGTTTACAAAATTTACACTAATCTGCTATATTCCAAAACCTTCTGTGTGCATTATTTGGACAGGATCTGAGATGCAGGATACAAGCCACAAAGACAGAGTGGCAACGCCCCCCCCCCCCCCTCTGTGTATATAGGCTGAACAGACGTGTTGGCCATTGAGATGAAAAGGTCTAATTAACATAAGGGACTTTCTTTAGAAAAGTTATATAAATCCAATCATGACACCATGACTCAGAAGTTACAAATCAATAACTCAGAAATTAATGCATTTCCTATACAAAGTGCCACACGATATAATAAAATCAGTACAGTTGCAATGATATAAATAAGCGCCCTGCACTGTTTCCTTTAAATAAATTTATACAATGAGTTATTTATAAGTGATCTAGCCATACACATAGAATTGGATCAATTTGCAGACTTCCTTGAGTACAACTTTAAGATGCACCAGCAGTATTAGCATGTCCCATAGATGAACACTGATCCAGTGGATAAGTTTGAAATCTCGTATCCGATATCTGGATTCGATTTTTACCTATTGAATCAGTTCTTTATATATCCATTTTTCTTTAGAATCAGTCCAGCTACAGGGCGACGAGTCAGAGGATGAACCAAAGAGACAATTAGGCAAGAATTCAGTCAATACTTTCCTTTCATAAGGGAGAAGCTGTAAGGATCTGGCAACATGGGACCAAAGCACAGACAAGACTTTCAAAGGCTGGTGTAGCACAATATTTTATCACTCAAAGAATGTTGTTTTCTGTGTTTTGCATATTCATATGTAACTGAATAACAGCTATAAAGACAAATATAAATTGTTGAATCAATGCAAAGTAGACCATGACTATAACCTAACTAAAATGATAACTTACAGCGCTGAAAGGGTCACACAAACAGGAATGCCAGCATGAAACAGAACACTAACATAAAATAAACAGACATAGAGCAGTAAAGTCCTGGTAAATACATAGGGGTCTAAAATGTCTTCTAGAAATCCCTCCTCCAGGTGTATTCATGGTTGCAAAATAAAGGATAACCATGTGAGGGGGTCCCCCATAGATGTGTGCTTACAAACTGATTTCTTGAGACACAGCGCATCAATCAAATATCTGATGGAAATCACAACGTCTGCCTTCACTGCAATCTCCAAAGATCAAACATGCGCACAAAGAGAGATGAAATCATAGCATAATACCATTTATTGGTCACATAAAATCTCATAAAAAATCCACAGAGTTGGTCTGCTTCTAAAAGCGTACCTCAAGAGGAAATGAATACAGCATGCATATCTTAACAGGGTAAATTACCCAAAGTCCAATCGACTCTATAACAGCTGCCGTTGTCCTCAAGACCTCAAGTGGTATCAGCAGTCCTCTCCCTGTTAATCCATCCAACGCGTTTCGAATCATGAAGATTCTTTATCAAGGTCTTAGGCTGAGGACCTGCTTCAGTAAACATTTGGGTCTGCTGCCAATCTGGTGAAACCAGTCTGGGCCAACTGGAGTGTTCCATTGCTAAGAAAGACAACCCGTGTTTTCGGACGGTAGGTGTTGATACCTTTACCTCTTCCACCCTGCGCACACAATCTTGTGATGTCCTTCCTGTGGGACAAGTATCTTAGTTGCTGACCACTACTGCAGGGATTCCTCAGGAGCCTCCCTGAATGTAAAACTTAGAAAGATCTGTCCAGGGTTTAGTTAGAGTATCTTCCTCCTTAGAAAAAAATATCTTACAATCCTCTGCTGGGGGCAGACGACACAAACATTTGGGTCATTCCTTCCCTCAGGATATTGGGGACTCTGATACGGACCCATCCTTACCAGAGGATGGTGATTGTCAGGACAACTCAGAGTATGAGTATCTGTCCACTGGAGAGGAGGATACATCTAGTAACAGGGAATTGAGGACCTGATATTGGCAGTAAGACAGGTTCTCAGCCAGAGAGGTAGGTAGGCTTGGATGGGTCGACATCCCTTTGCCAAAAAACCATCCACATGACTCATTAATTCCCCCACCAAAATCCACGGTGGTAAAAGTTTGTCTCCTGGGATTTCAGGATCAGTGGGTTTCTTCCACCACAGATTCCTGAGTAAGAGGGATGGTATCCAGGGGTTACATTCTATACCTGGAAGGGCCGCTGTGTTTTTTTTCATCACACCCCTTCCCAAACAACAAATAAGAAGAGAAGATCTTCAAAAGGCCATTCAGTCCTCGCTGATGTCAGGACTGATTGTTCCTGTCCCACAGGAAGAATATGATCAATGTTATTACTCTGATCTGTTTCTAGTTCAGAAGCTGGACTTAACTTTCCGGCCTATTCTTAATCTAAAAGATCTCAACACACATTTGAGAGTTACCAGTTTTTTCATTCGTTCTGTGATAAACTCAATGGAAAAGTATGAGTTCCTGGCATCCTTGGATATCAAGAATGCTTATCTCCACATACCTATTTGGACAGGTCGCCACAATCTACTAAGGTTTGCTGTGGAACAAGACCATTTTCATTTCAAGGCCTTAGCCTTCGGGCTAGCAATGGCTCCACAAGTGTTTACTAAGCTGATGGCGATCATGGCAGCGAAGTTACGTCTGCAGGGGGGTAACAATCATACCCTATCTAGACAATTTCCTGATAAAAGCACACTTGGACGATTGTCTTCTGTCACATCTGCTCATAATGGCGGATACCTTCCAGGCTCACAGTTGGATTCTCAATTACAAAAAGTACAAATTAATGCCAAGTCAGCGCATGCTGTTCCTAGGCCTTTAGTTAGAAATCAGATGTCAGCGGTTGTTCTTGCCATCGGACAAGATTCACACTCTCCAACACCAAGTGAAACACTAGCTCTCAGGCAGGAATCAAACTTTCAGTGCATGAAACTGGCCACATGGTTTCTTACTTCAAAGCTGTGCATTTGGCTCAGTTTCATTCTCAACCTCTTCAAAAGACAATACTCAATCATTGGAAGAGGTCTGACGACAACTTGAATGCTCAGATCCTTAGATAATCTCCTGCAATATGCAAGTCCCTGTCATGGTGGCTGAGGTTGTCACATCTCAATCAGGGATGTCCTTTCTCGATTTGGGAATGGACAGTGGTGACTACGTACGCCAGCCTTTTGGGCTGGGGGCCAGTCACCCTGGATCTTCGGTTACAAACCTGGACAAAGGAAGAGGTGACATTGCCTATCAATGTTCTCCAATTGAGGGCAGTTTTCCGGGCTCTAGTACAGGCTCAGTCTGATCTTTAAAACAGGCCCATTCAGATTCAATTGGACAATGCCACAGCTGTGGCTTATATCAATCATCAGGGAGGAACCAGGAATTCCCGGGCTATGATGTAGGTGTCTCAAGATTATGAAATGGGTGGAATTGCAGGTTCCAGCAATTTTCATTCCAGGTGCACACAACTGGAAGGCAGAATATTTGAGTCATCAAGCCATCCATCCAGGGGAGTGGTCCCTTCACCCAGAGGTGTTTGTGCAGTTGGTCACAGGTGTGTTATGGAAACCAGTGCGGTATAAACTTATAGAACTGGTAGAAGAGGTCTTCACCTTTAGCAGCCGCCTTTCCCGTAGAAACTGGTTATGCTCACAGGTACTCAGATGCCCCCAGGTCTTAAACTCAAAGTAGTGTAAGTTTATACTTACACGGCTGCGCACAGGTACAGGAGGTAACACACGGAACAGAGGCAGGCCAGCGATCTGCAGACTGGACGGAGCACCGGAGGAGATGCCAGGTACAAGCAGGGTCAGGGTCACAGGCAACGGTTCAGAATCCGGGTACAAGCAATGGATCAGGATCACAGGAAATGGTTAAGAGTCCAGGTACAAACAATAGGTCAAGGTCACAGGCAATGGTTCAGAATCTGGGAACAGGCAATACACAGATCATGCACAGGTAATCAATCCAAAGGTTAAATACCAAACAGTAGCTCAGGAGCAGGCAGCAGTACTGGAAACAGGACGCTATAACCGGCAGGGAGGCTAAGCCCTCCCTGCCTTAAATACTAGTATTGGCCAATCAGGGATTTGCCCTGTAATAGATCTCAGGGGCAGACTTATGAATCATGATGCCTCTAATTAATTAGCCCACAGGCTGTGTCCTCAGCGCATGCGCCCGGCTGCCGAGTTGCCGAAGCGTGCTGAGGGAATGCTCAGCGTCCAGCCGTTGCCCTGGCAACGGTCGGGCCCGAGAAGCAGGAAGTGACGTCCCGGTCGTCATGGAGACAGCTGGGACACCGACACTATGGGAAAGTGCCGCGGCTCCTGACAAGATGGAGTCAACTGGAAATAGATCTGATAGCTTCTAGGTTGAACCAGGTGGACAAGGGCAAAGGATCCTCAGGTTTATCTGATAGATGCCATGACAGTTCTGTGGAGGTTCAGGTTGGGGTACATCTTTCCTCCAATCCCAATGCTACCCCGAATAAAGAAAATGTGAAATCAGAAAAGATTCCAGTGATTCTTCTGGCCAAGAAGATCTTGGTATGCAGATCATCTAGCTATGTCCGTAAGTCCTCCTTGGCGACTCTCAGGTAGGATCTTCTCAGTCAGGGGCCGTCCTTTCATCAAGACCTCACTCACTTAAGTTTGATGGCATGAAAGTTGAAACCTTAATACTCTGATGGAGTTTTTGGAATCGTGTTGTTCAGACTATGTTCCAGGCTAGGATGCCCTTATCTTCCAATAATTGTTATTGTATTTGCAAGTTGTACATGGGATGGTGCGAAAAGAAGGTTTTCCACTTCTTCATTTTGTATGTGGGTACTTGGTTGGCCTTTTTGCAAGACGGTCTGGACCAAGGTCTTCGTCTGGGATCTCTTAAAGTTCAGGTCTCTGCTTTTTTGCTGTATTTTCAGAAGTGTGTGGCTTTGATGCCGGATATTTAAACGTTTCTTCAGGGGATGTTACATGCCCAACCTCCATTTATTCTTCCGGTGGCTCCATGGGACCTAAATTAGTTTTTTTTGGCGCTACAAAAATCACCATTTGAACCTCTAGAGTCTGTTTCTCTAAAAACTTCTCACTTAGAAAGTTTCCTTTTTACTGGCTATTGCTTCAGCCAGACGGTATTTGAATTAGTGGCTCTTTCTTGGCGTCACCTTTTCTGGTATTTCATGATGACAAATGGGTTTTACGCCCTTTACCCTCATTTCAGCCCAAAGTGGTTTCTAAATTTCACATTAACCAAGAGATTATTATTCCTGCGTTGCCTAAGGATTTGTATTCCAACAGCGTTTGAGCCCTTTGCTGGATGTGGTCCGAGCTTTGCGCATTTATGTGGATCATATGTCATCTATATGGAAAACAGACAATCGTTTAATATTATATTATATGAGGTTCGAAAACGTGGTTGGCCGGCCACAAACCAAACTATAGCTAGATGGATTAAAGACACAATCCATCAGGCTTGTTTCTGAGGGATTTCCAGTTCCTGAATGTCTTACTGCTCATTCTAACATATCGGTCAGTGCCTCTTGGGCGGCATGGCGGAGGACCACAGTTGAACAGATGTGCAGGGAGGCCACCTGGGGCTAAATGTATCAAGCTGAGAGTTTTCAGATGGGTTTGAAAAGTGGAGATGTTGCCTATAGCAACCAATCAGATTCTAGCTATCATTTTGTAGAATGTACTAAATAAATGATAGCTAGAATCTGATTGGTTTTTCAAACCCGCCGGAAAACTCTCAGCTTGATACATTTACCCCCTGGTCTTCCGTCCACACATTTACAAAAGTCTATAGATTCCATGTCTTTGCTTCCAAAGATGCAAATTTTGGTCGTAAGGTTCTACGGGATGCTCATTCTGAGCATTCCCACCCTTAGGGGCAGCTTCGGGACATCCCCATGGTGAGCAGTGCTCCCCAACCATAGGTGCAAGTGAAAATTGGATTTTTGTACTTACTGTAAAATCTCTTTCACCTAACACCGTTGGGGGAAGACTGTGCGGCCACCCTTTGTTCTGACAGTTCTGTTGATTGTTCTGTTGGTTGTGTTTGCCCTCTCTTGTGGCTTTGTTAGTTAAATAAACTGATTATGATAGCTGGAGGAGGCATAGAGGGGAGGGGAGCCAGCTAGACAGACTGTTAGTACCTTACTCCACACAGTACCCTCTATACCCCACGGTGAGCAGTGTCCCTCAAATGTGCTAAGTGAAAAAGATTTTACAGTAAATACAAAAATCCCATTTAAAGCTTTGTCTGCCATTGCAAGTAGGAAGAAATTATAGTCTTCCAACCACTCTCCTCTCTCATGACTCTGCAAAAACTCAGCTACTCAATCACCTGCTCTTTATTACTCTCCATTCAACACTTCCACCCACTCCCCCACATGGCTCCCCACATCATTCCTCTATACAATCCAGACATCCAGGAATACACTACATTTGCTGCAGCCTAGCTCTGCACTACTTCTCTGATTACACAGGACATTGCAATTAGGCAGTTCCTTTAATTCCCTCATTTTTACTATTTTACTCAGAAATCCCAATGCTTGCCAAAATATTTTTCTCTCTCTTTTCATGGCATTATCTTTAGGACTATATCATCCCTCACCCCTCCTGCAACACACACCTCTGTCCACACTGCCCCTTCATTACTTCACTCACCTCTAGTGTTCACTCATGAACTCTTTGCCTATTTAAATCCAATAACTTTAACAGCCTCACCCTGTTGCCAGAAATTAAAAAGGCACACATCTTACAATCATCTTTCCTACCTTTCTTCCTCCCTGCTTCTATTAGCTGGTGATATATCACCTAATCCAGGTCCCCCTCGATTCTCCCACACGCATATATCTGAACACTACAGAAATCCATCAAACCTCAAACACATCACCTGTCTTCCAAAGTCCTTTAAATGTGCCCTTTGGAATGCACGCTGTTTGTAACAAACTTACCTCCGTACACAATCTCTTCCTCTCAAACAACCTCAAACTTCTAGCAATAACAGAAACATGGCTCACGCAATCAGACACTGCCTCACCTGCATCCCTTTCACATGGTGGTCCTCATTTCACCCACACCCCAAGACCAGGAGGCAGACAAGGAGGTGGGGGGGGGGGGGGTTGGACTACTTCTCTCCCCACAGTGCACGTTCACAGTTCTACCAAATGTCCCATCACTCAAGTTCACATCTTTTAAAGTACATGATGTTAGCATTTTTAACCCGTTCTCTATGCGTGTTGCTGTCATCTATCGCCCCCCTGGTCCACACCAACAAGTTCTTGAACACTTGAATACTTCTCTGCGTGGCTCCCTCACTTCTTATCCTCTGACATCCCCACCATCATCATAGGTGATTTCAACATCCCTATTTCTAATCCACATTGCAATGCTGCCTCCAAACTACTCTCTCTAACCTCCACACTTGACCTCTCCCAGCGGATTGAATCCGCTATTCAGCAGGATGGCCACTATCTTGATCTTGTTTTCTCGAGACTATGCTCAGTTTCTGATTTCCTTAACACTCCTTTCCCCCTCTCGGATCATCACCTTATTAGCTACTTGCTCACCCTCAGTTCTTTACCCTCCACAGTGTCAAACTCTTCCAAGCCTCCTCACAACCGCAGGAATATCAACTCTATTGATCTTCAACAGTTTTCCACCTCTCTCCAACACCTTCTCTCCTCAATTTCTACATTCTCCTCCCCTGATTGGGCAGTACCCCATTTTCACCAAACCCTAGCAACTGCCCTGAATCAAATGGCTCCAGCGACACTACATACTTCGCGTAGACTTCGTTGCCAACTGTGGCACATTAAAGTAACACGAACTCTACAAAAACATTCTCAACCATTCTCGTAAAGCAGAACGTCACTGGCGTAAATCTTGTACTTCTAATGATTTCATCACATACACTGATATCTACCAGTCCTATAGAAATACTCTGGACACTGCTAAACATACTTCCAATCTCTCATCTATGCTCAGGCTTCTAACCCCAAACGCCTCTTTAACACATTTAAATCTCTTCTGAATCCTCCCGCCCCAAATCCTCCAACCACCATCAGTGCCCAGGATCTTGCTTCCTTCAGTGCCCAGGATCTTGCTTCCTATTTCAAGGACAAAATAGATAAGATCACAATTGAAATGGTATCATCTCCCTCAACAAGCAATCAGCTCAATTCCTTTGTAGCACCCTCTGACATGCTTTCTTCATTTGATCCCACAAATGAAGAGGAAGTTTCTACTCTCTCCTCATCTTCCTACTCTACCTGCTCTCCTCTTGATCCCATTCCCTCACAAATTGGTAGGTCCGTCTCCTGTGCTCATTCCCCCTCTAACTAAAATCTGTAATCTATCTCTCTATACTGGTATTTTTCCATCAATATTCAAGCATGCAGAGATTACTCCCATTTTAAAAAAAACTAAATTCTGACCCTAACGCTCTCGCAAATTACCGCCCCATCTCAGCTTCCATGCCCCTCCAAGCTTCTCGAGAGAATTGCCTACACTCACCTCACACACTTTCTTACAGCAAACAACCTATTGGATCCTCTTCAGTCAGGATTTCTTTCTCAACACTCCACAGAGACTGCCCTGACCAAGGTTGTCAATGATTTGATCACAGCAAAAAGTAATAACCATTACTCTCTTCTAATTCTCCTGGATCTCTCTGCTGCATTTGAAACTGTTGACCACTCTCTCCTCATACAAACGCTACAATCCCTAGGTCTTGAAGGCACTGTCCTATCCTGGTTCTCATCCTACCAGGGGCGGATCTAGAAAAATGCTGTACCGGGGGCGATTTAGGGGGGGGGGGGCAATTTAGGCCCCGCCCCTTTCTAACATCTCAGGCTGCACAGTATGTGCAGGTCCGTCCAGCCGTGACAGTGTGCTGCCCGGCTGCTCTGTGTTTTAAACACAGTCAGAGCAGCCGGGCAGCACACTGTCATTGCCTGTCACGGCTGGACGGACCTGCACATACTGTGCAGCCGTCGGCAGCAAGTGTCTGCTAGGGGGGGGGGTTGATCGCCCCCCCTGGATCCACCACTGCATCCTACCTATCTAATCGCTCTTTAAGTGTTAATTTCTCTGGATCCACCTCTGCTCCACTCCCTTTATCAGTTGGAGTACCACAAGACTCAGTCCTAGGTCCTCTGTTATTCTCAATCTACACCACTTCTCTTGGAAAAATAATAAGCTCCTTTGGATTTCAGTATCATCTCTACACAGATGATACACAAATCTATCTATCCTCTCCTGATCTTTCACCATCTGTGTTGTCTCGCGTTATTGACTGTCTTTCTGCCATTTCATCTTGGATGTCTTCTCGCCAACTCAAACTTTCAAAAACTGAATTAATAATATTCCCACCCAAAACCAGAAGCTTCCTGCCTGACATTTCTATTGATAACATGACCATAAACCCCACCCCGCAAGCTCGCGGCCTAGGTGTAATCCTTGACTCACAACTGTCATTTATTCCCCACATCAACTCTATATCTAAATCATGTTACATACACTTAAAGAACATTTCCAGAATACGCACATATCTCACACAATACACCACAAAAACCTTAATTTATGCACTCATCATCTCCTGCATCGACTATTGCAGTTCCCTCCTTACTGGTCTTCCCAAAGTCAGACTTGAATCCCTACAATCTATTTTGCACGCAGCGGCTAGATTGATTTTCCTTGCAAACCGTTCTTCCTCTGCTGAGCCACTCTGTCAGTCTCTAAATTGGTTGCCTTTATTTCAACGAATCCAATATAAAATTCTTCTACGAACATACAAGGCCGTCAACAAAATTGCACCGACATACATTTCCTCACTTGTCTCAAAATATCTCCCAACTCGACACTTCCGTTAAACCTGGATTTTTATTATTTTCAGCTGAAAATGCAGAAGGCTGGTGACCAACTATTGTGTGTTCAAATAGGGTCCAATGTGTTTTATCTGTCCGTACTGACCCGTGACTGAATCTATCCAATATTGATCTGTTCACATAGTTAAACCCTTTGTGGGATTAAACGAGTTTCCTGAGCATGCCATGTCGGTCACCTAGTACATCAGAAATATGGTTTTCCAGCTGTTGTGAAACTAGAAGCCATGCCTCACCAGCTAAAAGGGTCACAAGTTAGCAAAGCATGCTCTCCATGTGAACAATTGTATTATTTCATGCTTTGCAGTGACCCAATACTTACATGTGCATAGTTGCCAACATTTTACAATTTATTCCAGGGACACATTGATGCATTGATTCAGTAGCAAACATTTCAAATACAACCAGAGGAGCCAACTTTTTAAACTGATAGGGGGAGCTCACGGTATCCCTCTTACTCCCACCAATACGACTGAAAATGCCATGCGTAGACATGTTGAGTGGATGCAGCAGCACAAATATTGAGGGTGCCTAAACACCCCCAGAGCTGGCTCAATTCTATCCCAGGGGACCCCCCCCCCTCCCAAAGCCCCAGCTCTACTCTTTGAGAGCAGAGAGGGAGGCTATAGTGGCATCGCATGGCCCCCTACCCATATTTTGCTATGGGGCCTGGCAATGTACTGTTCCGCTTCTACCAGGGAACCTAACATAACCACATTTCGTGCTTACATAAATTCATTCTAACCCATGTGTTTGCATTTTAGGGGGAAATTCAATTGAGTGTGTTATTGACGAAAGTAACACAGCCTGCACTGTATTGCCGTAAATATGGTTACTTCCCTGAGGTGCAAGCAAAAATCAATATTATAAATAACCGCTCTAACGGTAATAGGGGCATATTGAATTAGGCTTCTGGTCCACGGTAACGCGCCGCAAAGGCAATCCACAGTACCGCAATAACGTGGATTTTCGTGCGCACCCCATAGGGTTGCAAAGAAAAATCTGCATTATTGCAGTAGTATCAATACTGCACACTTTTTTGACGCGTGTTACCACGGACCGGAAACCTAATTGAATATGCCTCATAGAGTGCACTATTGCTGTAGTAACAGTAATAATGTGCAGACCGCATTATTTTCGACAGTAACACGGCTAATTGAATTCTCCCTTGCAGAATAAGAACAGATGGTACCTTGCACACTCAAAGGTGCATTTTATAGCGCAGTTGATAAATACTGAAAAAATAGTAACAATTCCAGCCTTGGGATGCCCTTGGAAACTAGAGACTTATGCCTGTGACAATGTTATCCAAATCACCATAGGATTGTATCTATCAACTCCAGCAGATAATCTCCGAGAAACGCTTGTCCCGAATATATTACTTCGTATGTGCCCAATGCAGCAATGAGCTGCCCCCGTTCTCAGTACACCCGTCCTATCTCTCCTCGGAGTGAGCACCACACAAGGCTCACCCGTCCTCCTATCTCTCTTCAGAGTGAGCACCACACAAGGCTCACCCGTCCTCCTATCTCTCTTCAGAGTGAGCACCACACAAGGCTCACCCCGTCCTCCTATCTCTCCTCAGAGTGAGCACCACACAAGGCTCACCCGTCCTCCTATCTCTCCTCGGAGTGAGCACCACACAAGGCTCACCCGTCCTCCTATCTCTCCTCGGAGTGAGCACCACACAAGGCTCACCCGTCCTCCTATCTCTCCTCAGAGTGAGCACCACACAAGGCTCACCCCGTCCTCCTATCTCTCCTCAGAGTGAGCACCACACAAGGCTCACCCGTCCTCCTATCTCTCCTCAGAGTGAGCACCACACAAGGCTCACCCGTCCTCCTATCTCTCCTCAGAGTGAGCACCACACAAGGCTCACCCGTCCTCCTATCTCTCCTCAGAGTGAGCACCACACAAGGCTCACCCGTCCTCCTATCTCTCCTCAGAGTGAGCACCACACAAGGCTCACCCGTCCTCCTATCTCTCCTCAGAGTGAGCACCACACAAGGCTCACCCCGTCCTCCTATCTCTCCTCAGAGTGAGCACCACACAAGGCTCACCCGTCCTCCTATCTCTCCTCAGAGTGAGCACCACACAAGGCTCACCCGTCCTCCTATCTCTCCTCAGAGTGAGCACCACACAAGGCTCACCCGTCCTCCTATCTCTCCTCAGAGTGAGCACCACACAAGGCTCACCCGTCCTCCTATCTCTCCTCAGAGTGAGCACCACACAAGGCTCACCCGTCCTCCTATCTCTCCTCAGAGTGAGCACCACACAAGGCTCACCCGTCCTCCTATCTCTCCTCAGAGTGAGCACCACACAAGGCTCACCCGTCCTCCTATCTCTCCTCAGAGTGAGCACCACACAAGGCTCACCCGTCCTCCTATCTCTCCTCAGAGTGAGCACCACACAAGGCTCACCCGTCCTCCTATCTCTCCTCAGAGTGAGCACCACACAAGGCTCACCCGTCCTCCTATCTCTCCTCAGAGTGAGCACGACACAACAAGGCTCCGCCCTCTTATTCGCGCGCCGTGCCTGTCAGCCGCGGGATTGCGGACCGCGTCCGCGCGCGCCGAGGGAATGGGTTCGCCTCGTGCACACAAGCAGCAGCATCGGCTTCCCGCCACTGGGCGCGCGACTGGCGCGAGATCCGGACCGGAGAGCGAGAGAGAGGCTGGGCGCGTGCGCAAGTCTAGCACCAACCCCTCCCCCCAATAATACCGGCGAGAGAGAGACCCCGGCACCCCCCCTTCTTCCTCCACCATCCGGATAGCGCAATTCCCCGGAGACACCGTGGGAGGCGTGGAGCGGGTCGCGGGCATTCCTTGTACACTAGGCCCGCGTAAGCCGCCTCCTGGTTTCGGCCGTGTGAGAAGTGTCAGGCCGGGCACTGTAGTGTCTGTCTGTGTGTGTGCGGTAGAGGCCGGAGCCGCCTCCTGTCACACCTGCAGCACCAAGCGCTGGACGCGATATCCTCACAGCCGAGAACTAGACCCCGAGGCCTGCTGGGACCGCGGCCTAGATTACCAGTCCTGCCTGGAAGGCCGCAGTTATCGCCAGTTACGGAGGGAAAGGAAGCAGCGGCACTGACACCGGATTCTCCTTTGTACCATGGCTATAAGAGCCCAGCGCTGCTGATCCCCAGGACCCCCGCCTCCGCCCACCAGGAGTGGGAATGTGATCCCCCTGTCATCCCTCGGCCGTCTGATGATGAAGACACCGCCGGCCCTGCTCTAGTCTCACAGGGTCTCCTTCTGCCTTTATGCCGTGCATGATAAAAGGGGGACTGAAGGACCCCCCAAAGACAATGACCTGGGGGTAAGGGCCAGGGGACATGTGAACTCTGGAGCCCTCCCCTCCCAGATAAACTGGACTATTAAAGGACCCCCTTGTTTTGAGTGAGGGGGGGAGGGTGGTTTGGAGGTGAGACAACCACTTTCTTCTGGATATCAGGAGCTTTGTTTATTTTCTGTTGAGATTTGCAGATGCTCATGTTTGTGGGATGCCGGGTGCAGCTTTCTGGGATGTAATTCTCTTTCCCTTTTCATATTTGATGGATATTTGAAACATTATCAGATTCTCTGTATGCTGGAGCCTGCAGTGTAAGGAGTCTGCAATGAACCCAGTGAATGCCACCACTCTGTACATCTCAGCAAGCCGACTGGTGCTGAACTACGACTCTGGGGACCCACAGGCTTCTGCCGAGATCTGCAAGATGTTGCCCTTCTTCAGGCAGGCCTTGGCCTGTTGTGTTTGCGGTGAGCCACAATATTTTTATTACAAATGCCACCATGGCGTGATTGCTCTCATCAGCCGCATGACCGATCACAAACAGGAATTATGATCACTGTCATGCTACCAGCACTCGTGTGAAATGCGAAGATGTGTGGTTATTTTTTTTCCCATACTTTTTTTGTGTCTCAAAATACAGGTTTTCAGGATCTGCTCATAGGAGCTCCATCTGTATCCGTTGATAGTATGCTTGTGTGTCAGAAAATTAATGAAGTCATTGAGCATGTGAATGTCTTGAGTCTGTTTGTGGACCCTGAGGTTAGAGTTTGAAAAACAGTGGCTTCAAAGACATGCCAACATGGTCACAGAAGGAATTGATACAAGATCCAATTAATTTCACCATACTTAAAGGATTTTCCATATTATTTAATAATGTAACCAAGCCCCCTCTCTTACCAGTAATAGTATTTTTCTGGGACCTCCCTTTGGATTACCACTATTTGCTCTATGAACAGGGTCTTGGCACTCCTCTAGAGTTGGGACTAATGCTGATCGCCATTGCTTGTCTAGGACCCTGCTAAATAGAGCAAAAGGTGGGGTCCCGTTCCTAAGAAGTACTATTATTGGGAAAAGAGTAGATAAGGTAAAGTTATTAAATAAAGATGCAAACGCCTTTTGAAGTAAAATGAGGCTGGTGAATTGGTGTATCACAGAGCTTCCTGCTAAAGAGGGAAAGGAAACAAAGTACTTAAAAAATTATACAGTTAACTACTTCTGGTAATAATAGTTCAGTTGTAGGATTGCCATAACACATTTTGTCCCCTGATTACCAATTTATTGGTTGATTATAATGGCAGCTGTTTTGTTTACATTACACTACTAAGCTCATTATAACCCTTATCTATTCTGCATAGGATAATTCAGTGTCTTTCTTGTTGTACATTAGTATATAGTGGAGACATACATACTTGTGTTTAATACTTTTGCTTACCGCAAATCGGACATTTTTATAAACATATGATTTAGATGCATTTACTTTGAGGACTCATTGCTATTTGGTGACACTTTGAGACATGTCCTGAGGGACTGATCGCATGAACCACCTTGCACACATGCTTTGTAATGTATACAGTGGTTTTAATAGTTTTAATTTTATTGATTAAACCGCATATCAGATATGATCTTTAAGCCTTAGGGTGCCATCCACCTGTGTCTTGCCTCTATCAGCAGGGTCAGGCAAATACGTCTCGTGGTGACTTTCTGGGAATTTTTTTGTGAACATTTTTCACTTAAATGGTGTTTATTTTACTCATCTATGAAGTATTAATGTACTTGAGTCTAGCAGGTCAGTTTATGCTAGTTGTGACAGCATTATGTAATTTGTGGCATATACTGATAAAGTGTTATCTTTCCCTTTTTGTGATGTAAAGGTAGACTATATGTGAAATCCAGTTTGAGACACTATTTTATCCATATTCAGCTATTTCTGCACCTATTTCTCACATAGCTTTATTATTTGAGTTCCCTTGTGTTGACAAACAACTCCTTCCTATCTAGAAAATGAGCTCTGTACTCTTGTGATCCTTTCCTTGCTGTATCTATAGATTGCCTAAACACTGACTCTCACTACAGCCACACCCCATCATATGACTGGTCTTTGTCAGGCCCTCCTCTTTGTTGACATATCAGTCATTGAGTTGTGGAGTATGTAGAAGAATGGTATGCCTTACTGACAGCGTAGCATAGTAGTCTCTTTAATATTGTGAACCAGCTAACATTACATGGCTGGTTAAGATGAAAACTACTATTCTCTCTAATTTCAGTATACATGTAGAGTAACGAAACAGGACAATCTTACACCAAGAGATTGAGAAGAATTGCATCCATTATCATTTTGTAAATCAGTACTCCAGATTTTCATCCCTAAAAGTAACTGAGACACATTAAAGGGTTACATGTAGCACAAACTAGCAGATGATAAACCAAAAAAGAATGAAATGAATTGTGCAATACAAATTCTCTTTTCACTGCAATTTATTAAAAAAAAAAAAAATCAGAACATGTACCTTTCCATCATTGCTTTCTAAAATGTTACCAATACGTTTAGATTTTTAGAACATAGCATACCCTGTTCCCCATGCACTAATGTGCTTTACCACGCAATAGACTGCATTACACGGAAAATGGGTCTAAAGCATGCATTGTTGTCGTGTTCCTTTTTTTTCCCCAGCACATATTTATGAATGAGCCCTTTTCAGATATAAGTGATACTTGGTAAGGAAAGGTTTTGAAAACCTATTCTAAATAAGACCAAATTCATTTTGGCTGTTGGAGACGCAGTTTTAGAAGATGCATATCTGACACCATTGACATGATATGTTTAATTACACCTGCTCTTAAGGAATTTAGAAAAAACTTGCATTTTTTTCTGTATGTATACAAAAATGCTGATAATCCAAAAATAAAATAGGCTAATGGACCTATAAACAAACTTTCTGATAATTGCATGCTTTTTGCCAATTTTGACATTGTCTGCAGCATTCAGGGGGTGTTATTGCTATTTGTTAGATCTTGTGATGCCTTGACTAGAGCAGACTCCCGCCCATGCTCTAATTTCCTGTAACTGTACAATCTAGTGGGTGTGGCTGTTTATGATGGTAGATGATTGGTGAGAGCTGGGTCAACATTGCTGACTTGATACACTAGTTAATTCACAGACACAACAATGTCTGTGCAGCCATGCATATTTGAGCTAGTTGATCCGTGTGTGTAAAAAATAGAAATGATGTAACAGGAATGTTTCACACTGCCGTGTTTTAAGCTATTTTGCTTTGTACATGTATACCTGTTTATCTGGTAATGAAAATGTATATATTTATAATTCTATAATGCATACCCACATTTTCAAAAGGCATTTAGTATGTGTTATTACACAGATAATAGTGTCCACATTTAATAATATTAAAAAAATTGATCCTAGGGGCTAAAGAGGGGGGGGGGGGTGAATAAGACTAAGTTCCACCTGGGCAGGGTGTGATGTAAATAATGAAAAATTAACTGTAATGCGCTACATATTATGTTGGTGCTATAGAAGTATACAAAGTTTTTGACCTTACAGGCAGTGTATAAAAATCTAAAAATTATACACATTTGTTCGAAGGTGGAGAATTTAGGTGTAGTCTACATTTTTAATGTATGTTAAGTTCATTTTAGTCATCAACCTAGTTGACCCCTTATATGTTTCGAGTTACAGGGGGTGCAGAGAAGGAAAGTTATTTTTTTTTTTTACAACAGGTGCCATTGTAGTAAATTAAATTAATTGATTTAATAGGTTTATAAATGTCCGCTTTGCTTGTTGAAGTGATGAAAGTACATATTGACAACTATAATCTTCTCATTTATGTGTAAAATTAAATTCTTGTTCTCTGCAGATGACATAATTGGACTGCAACCCTTTATAAAGTGTGCTATGGTTTCTATTGTATGTGGTAATACATACAATGTATCAAAGTTATGGTGGTTGTATAGTGTTTTAAAGTCTAAGCTGAGTTATCCCTTTATGCATATATTAAACCTCTGGCACTGAGATAGTTTAAACACTTGAAAGAAATTAGCAGACTCTCCCCCCTTTTAACAAATCATAATTTATTACTTTGATCCCTAACTTTATAGTACTGAAGTGTTCATCCTAAATGTGTAAAAGCAATTAAACACTGTAACCTTACTCTTGTTTCATTTGCATTCAGGAAATTTGCTTGAAGACCCTATTGCTCCAATCAATTCATCCTGTCAGCATTATGTATGCAAGCAGTGCAAAGGTAAGAAGATGATGATGAAGCCTTCATGCAGCTGGTGTAAAGACTATGCCCAGTTTGAGGAGAACAAGCAATTGGGCATCCTTGTGAGCTGTTATAAGAAACTCTGTGAGTACATTACACATACCCCACTGGCACAGGAATTACTAAATACTGTGGAGTGCTCTGCTGACATTTTGGCATTTCTTCCTGAAGAATCTATGGAAGAATCTACTCCTGAGGAGGAACATGGAAATACTTCAGAGCCCCCCTCACCGTTGTGTCCATCTCATTCCCCATTACCTTGCAATTCAGAACTAGTTACAGAATCTGAACTAAGCATCTGTCACATCCCTCAAGATACACCAGATATAGACTCTCGGTGCACAGTTGCTAATGGTTTGCCCAACTGCAATGGTCTGTCTGAAACGCAACTCACTGTAAATATCCCTTCCCCCGAGAGTCCCACCGCCATTGACCTTTGTTGCACAGCTGTTGATATTAAAACAGAAGATTTGTCAGAGAGCTTAGAAACGGTCTGTGACCCAGTTTCCACTAGTGAGTTGTGTGCTGCTGGACTCGATATATGTGGCTACACTGATGACCTCAAAAGCAGTGACCCATTGCTACTTAGTGTTGAGGAAGTTCTCCAGAGTTTAGAGACTGTTTCCAGTTCAGAAGTTAATGATTGTGACCTACAGCACAGTTTGGACACCTCAGTGTCAAATGGAACTTTTTTGGATCTCTGCCCTCAGCCCGTTACACACACTGTCTTATTGTCTGACAGCCATGCTACACCACTCGGGATGTCTTGCACAGCTGCAACCCTAAAAATGGTGAAAACAAATCGCAAGCGTTCACGCTCAGAAAGTGACAGTGAAAAAGTTCTGCCACTTCCCATCTCCAGCATCATTCTTGGACCAGCGCTGGGTTCCCAAGCTTCTTTTCTACTGACACGCGAGAATAGAAACTTTTTGCAGCCTATAGTCACTGTTCCCAATGGGGGCAGCTCGTCCAATATCAGCAAGACCATTCTTCTATCAAACAAAACCTTGAAGAAGAATCCAGAGCATATGCATAAGAAAACACATCCAAAATCCAAACCACCATTGCTGAAAACAAAAGATAAGGTAAAGGAGAAGATACCCAGCAATAATGTGGTTCCTGGGAGCCCAACAAAAACTGTGTATAAGAAGCCACCTGAGAAGAAAGGCTGTAAATGTGGACGTGCTACCCAAAATCCAAGTGTTCTTACATGTCGAGGTCAGCGCTGTCCTTGTTACTCGAATCGGAAAGCCTGTCTTGACTGTATTTGCCGTGGCTGCCAAAACTCTTACATGGCAAACGGAGAGAAGAAGTTGGAGGCGTTTGCAGTGCCAGAGAAGGCTTTGGAGCAGACACGACTTACTTTGGGCATTAATTTGACAAGCATTGCAGTACGCAATGCCAGCACAAGCGCCAGTGTCATTAATGTTGCGGGTTCTCCCATGGCAACGTTTTTAGCTGCCAGTCCTCATGATGACAAAAGCCTAGATGAAGCTATAGACTTAAGATTTGACTGTTAATTGGGCCAGCTATTTCATGGCTGTTGGCGGGTGGGAAAATGATTGGTTGCAGTTTTATGGCAGCTATGGTTCTGTTTGGTTAACTTGCCGGAGCTTCTGCATATAGATCACTTGTATCAAGTGTGTTCATTGCTAAGTTATGTGTTTATGTTTGTGGGGTTGGGCAGGGTGGGGGGTAGGAGTTGGGATTGGGCAGTTTGGTTCTAAGAAAAATTGTAACCCTAAAGCCTATCAGTTTACTAGGCTTTTGTATGAGTGTTGGAGAGAAGACTATGAATTTCTGATGCATCTGATTTATACAAAATAATCTTTGGCAAGAAAGAGCAACCACACAGCAACCTATTGTATCCTGTCATACCTTATTTTTAACCATTGCCCAGTATATCCATGAGAATAGCTTTCTAAACTCCTTCATAATTCCATCTCGTAGGAAGCAAGTACAAATTCCATATACGTTTAATATTGACGTAATTCTTATGATGCAGATTTAGGATTAGTCAACATTCGGTATTGCTCCTCCTGTCTTCAAAAATCACAATTGTCTAATTTGCCTGCTGCATTCCAAAGAAGTAACCAACTTTTAAGTCCACGTTTTATATTACATTGCCTCAGTCTTTTACTCACTATCTGCTGTCCTGGATGAAAGCACACAATGCAGTAATTGTCACCTGTAGAAAAAAACAAACCTTTACCTATTTTGTAAACTAGTGACTCACAGCAACCCTCCTCTAAAATGAAAACGTATTGTTTATATATACACACATGGCATTAGACACTGACTGTATAGCATGCTCATTAATGGGGGAGGGAGGGGGGGGGGGGGTCTCCCAGCATGTTATGGTTGCTGAAAATGTGGGTTCGGTATGATGCCTCAAGTGTGGACAGCTGAGCTGTCACATGCTGAAAATGTCCAAAATGTTAGACTCTCTCACCCCTCACTTTTCATATTTCTCCTAGTCAGCTTTTTGTTGCAGGTGGATAACCCTTTAAATGATTGTGCCTGAGAAAAACATCCTAAAGTAACTGGGCCACAACATGACCTGATAGTTGGTCTACCTTACTATTTTTAAAGGCACGTGTATGTATTTTTATATCGTGGAGAGGTTAAAAGTTTCTGTGCTAATGGCTCATTAACTCTGGTCTTGGTGACCGCAAAAAGAACAGGTTACTTTGTATTCCTAGTTTGCCACAAATGTGTTAATAGGTCATTCATTTTATGTGAATCTGTAATATAAGCAAAGAACATACCTGTTTGATACCACAAAGAGTGGAGGCGGACCATAGCTTAGGACGTGCACCCAACGGGCAGTTGTAGAGTTACTTATGGGACATTGGAGGATTTGTAAACAATTTAAAACCTGTTCTCACATAATTATGCACACAGCATCAATTAGATTCTTGTTCGTGCTTCGTTCTTTCCTATGTAAATCTCACTTTTCTTCCTGTTTATGGACAGTGGGTAAATGAGCCTGTGACTGACAGACTAATAGTTTATATTGTAGTATTTTCTCTTTATAGTGGGTTTAACATTCAAGCTGTTGCCCTTAATAATCTGCTATGCATCATTTGAAATGCCCTATATAAGATTTAATGGAAAGTCATTGGACACATCTCGGCAACATGTTGATCTATACAGCTAAAATATAAGGTGAAAGTTTAGAGGAGCCAAATACACTGTGTACATTTTTAAATAATATATTTGATTAGATTTTTTTTTTTTCTAAGCTGTTGCTTCCTCTTTTATAATGTATGTGCTTGTTTGTACATGTCACATAAAAGCTCCCATTGTCTATTTGTTTTTTAGGTCCATTTATTATTTTAAAAATGCACTGCATGGTGCCTTATGTCTTTGCGCCAAATTTCTCAAAGGTTTATCCTGAAAATGGAAGCAAAAGGCTCTAAGTTTTAATTTTGTTCACAATCCTCTTCTTTTTTTTTTTTTTTTTTCCTTCCTGAAATTTGAGGTTCATCACAAAGCAGCTGACTATTCTTTCTTAAGACTTTACCTGCTATACTCATTTGGTTGGGGACTATGCCCAGTCTATTGTGAACAGTATAGTAAAAAATCCAGCAATGAAATGGACCTAGCAGCCAGTATTGCATCACCACTGACTTAGGTTACATACTGTCAGGGAATACATCTAGTTTATGTAGTCTTTACATGTGGAAATGTGTAAACATAGGCTTAAAGAATAGCACCACCCATACTACAGCTTTTACAGTGAACCCTGCTCCCCTAAATAAGAGTGGCTGGAGTATGACATCCATGATCTCTTCTGTTTGGGGGATACACACCCAATAGTTCCTTGGTAACTTTCCATTCTCCTACTCCTAAAAATGTTGAGTCTCTGTACTGTGTATTTGTGTTGATAGCTGTAGTCAGCTGTTTTCTTTTACAAGAGTATCAGCAATGCACAGATACAGAATTCTCCAGCCAGCTGTGATAGATGAATGTTCTGTTACCAAGGTGCCTGGAGGTGAGTATCTCCCAAACAGAAGGCCTGGACATTAGACCCCTATCATTCTGCTTGCTAGGTGGAAGGGGGCTTACTGTGAAATCAGGTATAGGGTAGTATTTATTGTCAACTCTGTTCTGATCACAGCAAAGCACTTTAATCTGTAATAATAGAAGTATTTTGAATGAATGTGCTTTATAGGTGGGAGTGTATTCTATATAGTCAGAAATTAGAGGTGTATACATTTAGCTTTGGAAAATATATTTATGGTCTGACATAGAGAAAGTTGCCATTCCCTGTGAGTTGGAATCGAATGTAAAATATATATAGCTGCACAATTTCACGTGTCGGCTTTCATTTGAGCGCTATGTTATGAAATCATATTGAGCTGCTACTATCAAACAGATTTTACAAGTGTTGGCAGTCTTGATGTTCTATGTTGCTAGGATCAAACTGGACACTCAAACCTTTTTTTACCCTTCCATGCCATACGTTATCCAGTAGTCCTAAAAATGAATTCCGTAACCTTTTTCTTTTTGCAGTTAAATTGAGGCGGTTTTATTTAGAGATGCTTTAATATAATGGCAAAAACTGCATATGCTTAAATATATTATGCTCCCTAGTGCAGTGATGTTTAGTTCAGGTTTTCAGTATGCCTTGTCGCAAAGAGGAGCAGATGTAGCATCCATTACCTGAGTATTATGAGAGGGCATACAGAAAACCTATTCTGGATATAGAGGGAGGGCTGCGTTATGGATTTAACCCTTCTCCAGGCATATTGCTTAATGTACTATTTTGTGTAGATTATATGTACACCAAATTCAACTAATTTAGTCAGGGAAAACATCTTCATCTTCTCTCAGTTCTTACTCTGCAGTTACCGTTTAAAATACAGCAGGTAATGTAGTGAAGTGTTTTCGTGGTTGTCCCTGAAGTCATTCTCCCTACGTATGGGCATAACACAATAATATACACCTCCATTTTTCATGCTGGTATTTGTCTTCTGACACACTTTTTCCAAACCATAAATCACTCGTTTCAGTTACAGTTCCTTACTAAGAGGCAGATTCAGTGATGTGCCATGGAGGGTCTCCATGACAGCACTCTACGGTGATGTATCTTCTCCAGTTCTTGCTCAGGTGCGCAGGAGAATCAGAAGTACCTGGAAATGAGAGTGTGGGTAAACCGCTCGAGGCTCCTGTGGAGCTTCGCGCAGAGTTTATTTTGTGATCTAAGCAATTTGTAGGCTGTCTTTAGAATATATGGACATAGTGGTTATTTCTCTTGCTGGTGTTTTGTATAATGCACTATTTTAAGGCCCATATTAGCTCTGTTTTAGGATTGTGCATTTGTTGGCCTATTTACATAATAATGCCAGGAGGATCATTTGCCTTTGTCGCAGCCCAACCAAGCACAAGATTTCCATTTAGGTTTCTGGTAACTGGTTTCCCTCTTCACTGAGATTATGTACCTCTAAGGAGACACGCTCTGCATTAGAAGTGCCATTTACCCCAACCTCCATCAGATACACCGTATCAGTGGCACCTTGTCCTGTTCTGTCATGTGTGTACCATGGTGTCTTCTTTGTGAATGTGGTCAGGTAGATTTGCTATATATAGAATTTCTAATAAATGCGTGTGTAGGGGAAGGTCAAGGCAAAAGCCATAGGAAGATAAATTGTATGTCTGTTCTGTAACAACCCCCAACAAACCCTCCTTTTCCCTTTTTGATTTGAATTTTTGTTTTGTTTTTTTGCAAGAAGAGTTCAAACTATTTTTGATAACGAGCGTAAACGGTGGAAAATAATGTTATCTTGGCACCTATGTTTTATTATTTTTTTAATTATTAAATATAAGGTTCTGTGATGTCTTATTAAAACCAAATTGTATTTCGTTATGTTTTTGTGCTGTGGTTTTCTGAGTTGACCAAAACATTTCCCCCATTATTTATTTTTAGAGGTCAAGATTTGGCCATGATTTGTCTGTACTTGTTATACTTTAGTGGTTTTGGGATCACAAATGGGCTGTGTGTGTTCATCAAACTTGTTCTCAAACTAGCTACAACAAAGGTGTGTCTCACAGTAGTCAGTCTGTACCATCCTAATTTACGTGCATATAAGTTGTAAGCTGGTTGAGGTCTTCTAGAGGCTCCTGAGGGAAGGTTTGAAAATAGAGCACTTAAGGATCTTTCCCTAACTCTGTAAAAACAAAAATTGCACTTGTGAAATGCACATTTTATTTTCATTGAATCCTCTGGAAACGTTTACACATTCACCGCTGGTAAGTACTCTCCTCTTCAGGCACTAGCCACACTCCATTGGTTAAAGAACGTTATAAATATCCTTGTGATAAAATGTGATTATTATGGATTTAATGTTTGAGCAGAAAGTTATTTAAGACATGTTGAGGTTTGCAGCCCTGACTACTGATGTCATTGACATTCGGTTTTGAAAGTTTTTTGTTTTTCTTTTCCTTTCCTATGCTGGTATTCACTGCCACCTTTTAAAACATGTATTGAAATGTAAATTTTATCAATAAATATTAGTTTTCTAATAATGTGGTGCCGCTTGTAATGTAAAGCACACTTTATTGGAAATGGGAGCTGGAGAATGGATTATATTATTATGGGGCTGCATTTGTTTCCATCTTTCCCAAACTACCAAACTTTTTGCAATGGCTGAAAACTTATGGTGCGTGTTGTATTAAAATTGTTACTTCGCTTCTTACCAAATGTAAAGGTTTAAAGTCATCAGTTCACTGAAGATCTGAGTATGTCACTTGAATCTGTTCTTTTAATGATTCATTAAAGTCTGCCACCTGTTACAAAATTTTATGAGCTGTAGTTTTAAAGGTGACCGATAAAATAGCCATTAATATGCATAAGCCATATCCTTTACATCAAGTGTAAGCAACCTGTGGCTCTTGATGGTAGAGGAACTGAAAGTCTCAGCATAAAGACTGATAACGCATGCTGTGATTTC
The DNA here is from genome assembly GCF_038048845.1 of Mixophyes fleayi. Taxonomy (NCBI): domain Eukaryota; kingdom Metazoa; phylum Chordata; class Amphibia; order Anura; family Limnodynastidae; genus Mixophyes; species Mixophyes fleayi. The sequence continues at coordinate 58,324,040 of NC_134404.1, read as the reverse complement.
TAGTTCTAAAATGTCTGGAGGAGATAAACCGCTTCCTACCTTCAATTTACGTTATGTATGTTATTCTTTTGAGTGTATTTTTAAAATCCTTTAAATTGTAATTTACATGTCTATAAGCTTAACTAGATGACATGAATTAAAATCTGACTAGTACACTTCATTTGCAACTCCAGGCTAAGTAAGGATGTTTACTGCATTGCAAATTATTTTATGTAAGTTCACAAGACTAAGTAAAAAAAAAATGCTAATTTTGCATTGATATAGTACATTGTTGTCAATATACAGCAAGTGTCCTTTCTCATCTTACAGCATTAGATGGCTCTAAGATGTAGGAGTAAGCATTTGCTTATGTAGTTTGTCCCTGCTTTAATTTTAAACTGCCATATTAAATATGTTGCAATGATTTTCATTTAGGTATTGACTTTATGCATTTGTTTTACATTTATTGTGGCTAGACCCTGTAATGTACAAAATTCTCAATTGTACCTATAGGCTCTAAGAAATCGCTGCACAAGCAAAATAAAAATTGAATCTCTCCACTACAGGAGGCTAACATAGCATAGTGGGAGTTGTAGTTACACAACAGATCCGCTTACTTATGTCACAAACCTATTTTGTATATTAATGCATCAAAGAAATTAAGATGTGGTAGTGGAGGGGTCCAGTGGTACACAATATTAAAAAGAATAAGAACATAAACAGCTCTGATAACCATTAGCATTTGTAGTATTAATGAAACATGACCACATATTTACGCAGTTTAAAGGAAAACTACAATTATTGAATGGCAGAAGGACATCTTTCCATAAAAAGTATTTAACAAAGAAATATTTACCTCCAGAAGCCAGCGAATTTTCACGCACTGCAAACTCACCCCAAACTCCATAGTCAAACAGTAGCAATAGAATGGGTGATACTGAAGAGTTCAGTGCCTTTCATAGTGACATTATCATAGGATGCCGCCTTTCCAACAAGTCGGTTTGTCAAATGTTTCCCCTGCTAGTGTTGTCCTGGTACACTAGGTGCTGTTATGGTGAAGTGGGAATGTCTATGGGCAACAACAGCTGAGCTATGAAGCAGTAAGCCACACAAGCTCACAGCACGGAGAACCTCTAACAATCACTAACAAGTTACAAACTTCATTTTGAGGCAGCGTCCGATCATCAACTTCGTTAGGCACTCAAGGATTGGGTTTCCATGGCCAAGGAGCCGCACACAAGCCTCAGATCACCATGTGCAATGCCAAACGCGACTGAAGTGGTGTAAGCACACTGCCATTGGACTTTGAAGCAGTGGAAACGCATTCTCTGGAGTGACTAATTGCACTCCAGAGAAATCTGGTTTTGGCAAATAGGTCGTTAAATGTCAAATCTCCCAGAAAAATTTCATTATGACACCCACCGATGTACACTTGATACTATCACATATCTACTAACCCATGTAAAATTTATCTTCTCTAGGTCTCATAGTTTCTGAGATTTAGGGGGTCAAATTATGTAAAATTGCTCAGAAATATCACTCCTTATTCTCTGTTTTTAGTGTGATATGTCTCATAAAAGGTTCACATCTCTGCCTAATTCACAAATCACTTTCAAATATTTATCTTTTGTCAATCACAATATGGGGATTCTGTAGAGGCCAGAGAATGATCAAGCAGGGCCATAGGAGTGCACGAACATAACTTTAACATCCCATTCCTCCTCGTCATTTCATAGTCGTTGGTTTTTTGGGTTGGTACTATCATAAACACATGCTATATATGAATTTCTACTGATTTGTGACATTGATTGGTGATGGATTCTTCTGATCTGAGAAATGGAAAATGGAACTGAAGTTTTTATCTGAACGGAGTCTTTGTTCCTATTAAAGTGTTAGATACAGTGGTGAAGTGATGAAATTCTCTTGTACCAGGTAATGTTTTTGTCTTGGAAAAGCAGTCTTGTTGCTGCTTGCGTGTTTCTAAAAGTGTTTCTTTTGATATTAGCCTGAACTTTGCAACTCTTGACTTGCAGAAATCTAAGACTTTTTCTGCTGAATCGATCACATCACCTGTTTTTCTCTGTAGGCTCTCTATGGTAACCAGATGTTTAATTGTTCCACCAATGTCATCAGAAGGAGATTTACAGTGACTGGTTGCAAAAAAAAAAGTCTTGATCATGGCTGCATATGTTGGGAAACTTTTGCAATTCTTATACTACCCAGCACACCCATCACTGAAGTAACATATTTTTGACAGCAGGAATGTTTTTCTTGATGTATTGAATAATTAATTTCTGTGTTTCGTACACAAATCATGCTTCAAGTTATCAGACAAGACACATGAAGTTGTGATGAACAGGTCATCAGACTGGGGAACATGAGCGTAGATTACAGCTGTGTGCAGTGTTCAACCATTGTTCATCCAATGATAATCTTGACCTTCATCTTGGATCACGTAAGAAAAGCTTTTGCTAAAGTCAAGGACAACAATAGTTGTGATTTTCAGGGTTGGCCTTTTCTTTTTGAATTGTGCCTTAGCAATAAATGAATGAGACAAGTTTTATCGATCAGAGTTTCTAAATATTCATCAAATGTTGCAGTGCATCTCACCATCTGTTTTGTCAGTAGATACTCACTGACTATGAAACTTCATCTTCAGGGTCACAGACTTCAAATTTCTCAAGTAGAATGCTTTTTAATTTTTCACTTGGTGGACACTGAGACCAGTGTCGTAACATGCAGTCTCTGTTATCTTTTGACCAGATTAAATAGGTAATTAGTTCCTGGTAGGTCTCTTCTATATGACCGGCATAAAGCCGAAGACTTACATTCTGATGAATTGTACAAACTCATACAGCCTGTGTTCCAGAGGACTCTGTCAACATGCACAATTCTGGCCGCAGCATACAGAATTTTTGAGAAGCCTATTTAAATGTTAGTGTTTTCTAATTTGAATACAGCATATCCTTTTTTTTAAATTGGAAAGTAACAACCTCTTGCATTTGTACATATTTTGAAATGCTAACTATTTTTTTTTCCTGGTTCAACTCTGGAATATTCATCATTTTGGAAAATGTTTTTCATATCTTCAACTGTTTTTTTTTTCCCTTTCCTTGGTTTAACTAAAGCAAAAATTCCCTTTTTGTTAAGAAGCACTCATGTTTGATGAGCTGAATACTCCCTAACCTTAAATATTTCCAGAACTTTTTTACTCCATAAGTAGGAGCTAGTGTCAAAACCTTTTAAGAGAAAATTTTAATTAAACGTGAACAACTCATACAGGTAATTGAAAGCCCATTATTTTTCTTTCATAGCTTTATGGATCTTTTTTTTTTTAAAAACTTTTTATTTGTAACAGCAGTTAAATATAAAAAAAAACACATTACAGGTCATTGATAACAATCAAGAATATGAGTTATAGAGAAACAGAGAGAATACAACTTTTACAATGCGGTAAATTCCAAGTAGTAGCTAGGAAATAAAAGCCTAATAGGTGTAGATACAAGTGGGTGTTATTCCTATACCACCTAGAGACCATGTAAGGTTAAGGATACATAAAAATAGAACAAACTGCTGGCATTTTCAATTTTTTTGTTAGGAGAAAGAAGGGAAAGGGACTGAAGGGGGGGGGGGGGCATTCTATAATGGGAGTACATCCCTACACAAAAACCCTAAATGTCCAAATGAGAAAGAGAGGCAGGTAGACGGTAAAAAGAGTAGGAGAAGTGAAAAGACTCGGGAGCAAATAGAAAAGAAGCTCAAAAAGAAGGGGGGGAAGGAACATATAAGCCGGTCATTTTGCTATTATGAAAAGCATACCAAATGCCCCACACTTTATGAAAAATGGGAACTGTATCATGGAGGAGACTTGTCACATATTCCATGGAGGCAGTGTGCCAGGTTCTATTTAGAACAGCCTCTAGAGGGTTGCAATGCTTTTTTCCAATCAATAGCTATCTGTAGCTTAGCTACATTATATGTGTCGAACAAGTTTATCCGATGACTTAGAGATCCCTTTGATAGGCTCATACAGTAGCACCGATAGCAGGTCCTTAGGCACTTTAATTGAGGTAACCTGTTGAATCAGTAGCAGTACATCATCCCAAAATCTAGATACTAGAGGGCAGTCCCACCACATGTGGAGGAAACTTCACCCCAGAGGGGCTGGAGCACCGGACATGTCCAGAAGACATGAAAGACATCAGCTATCTGGGCACAGTGGTGCCAGCAGACTTTTTGATTGATTTGGCTAGATCTTGTGGAGCCGGGCCGGAGTGAGGTATAGCTAGTTGAGGAGCTTAACCTGTATTTCTGTGTGGTTAATTCACTTTGACATACGGTGGGAGGTTGAGTAGATAATTTCCCACTGTTGCAGAGTGAGGGATAGACCCACATTTGCTTCCCAGCGAAGTTGGGATGAAGCTTTAGAGGAGGGAATTAAGGAGTGGAGATACTGGTACCAGAACTTTATTCCGCCTTTATTGGCACCTTTTGTCAGTCTTTCTGGAGCTGGGGGAGAGGGAGTGAGGAGTCAACACCCAGTGCCTGACTTGCAAATATTTCTATGTCTCAGATAAGGGGAGACTATTACGGTCCTGGAGCAGAGAGACTGGATGAAAGAGACTGAGCAAACAAATCGGACAGAAAGATGATACCTCTGGTCTTCCAGTTGATAAGATTCAGACCCGGAATGAGTTTGGAAACCGCTTGAAAGGAGAGATTACGAGATGGGAGTGTAAATTTGCATATAATCCGGTGACCCTATCCCACAACTGCATGGCGTCTGAGATGGACAATAGTCTGTGTACAGCTGGGGGGCAGATGGGCTTGGGAATCAAAGTAGATCGGGTAGGTGAAAGCTTGGGCCAGTGTCTACCCAAGGCTTAGAAGCATGTGGAAGTGCCCAATCTCAAAGGTGGCTCAATATACAGGCTTCTTGGTAATGAGTTAGGTTAGGGAGCGTTGGGCCCGGTTGCTTCTTAGGTAGGGACATACGTTTGTGAGTGAGAAGGGGGCGTTTCTGTCTCCACACAAGTCATCATTAGTGTATGAAACCTGGCCCTCAATCTTTTGGGTACAATATATGGAATAGTGCGGAAAATATAGATAAGTTTGGTAGCTACATTATTTATTTATTTATTTATTTTTTTAAATCCAGTATTTTTATGGAAATTTTTTAAGATATAAACATACTAAACAACAAAAAGAAAAGAAAAACAATCGCATACATATCGGATTTAAATGACGGAATTTACAAGATTACATTAAAGCATAATAATAATAAATGTGCTATATTCATTCAGGATCATACATCGTAAATGCAATTTTTAACCGTGGGACTCGTCGGGGCCAACCACAGCCTCGCTATACAGACCTTAGCCAACATCAATAACTGTGAAATGTACATTTTTGTCAGTTTATTAACTTTCCCCTTCAATCGGAGCCCAAAGAGACAAGTGGCCGGTGAACTAAGAGACACTTCAATTCCAGTAACCTGAATACATCTCCTGATCCTTCGCCAGAAGATTTGTATACATGAACACTCCCATAGAAGGTGCCAAAAGTTAGCATTGATCGAATTGCATTTCGGACAGTTAGGGGTAGCATCCGGGCGAAATTTTGCCAATCTAATAGGGGTAAAGTAGGCCCTGTGTAAGATAAACACCTGTATTTGTTGAAATTTTAATGATGAAGTATAACCTTTAGTACTGTCTGTAACCATTTCCCACTCCTTGTCTGATAAAGGGCCAATATCTATTTCCCACTGATTCCTCAAACCATCCAAATCATCTGCAGTGGATTCATACAGAAGACATGAATACATTCGAGAGATCAGACCTCTATAACCCAAGGCCTGTAATTGTTTCCTCAGTGGATCCACCCCAAACACCAAAGTCTCCCCTTTAAATTGTGTGTTTAGGGCGTGTCGTAACTGAAGGTAAGAATAAAACATTGTTCTGGGTACAGAGAATTCCCCAACCAACTGTTCGAAGGATTTAAGTACATTTGTATCATAAAGCTGACCTACCGACACCACACCCAACCGAGACCACTCCCTGGCCCTCTTCACTGTATTCAACTTCTCAAATTTCTTTGCCCCCCAGATAGGAGTATATGGATCAATGTCAGTTTGTTTCATTATTTTATTACAGATTGTCCAAATCTTAACTGCCTGAATCAGGAGCGGAGGAGCCCGCATACCAAGCCGCCCCGCCAGCAGTGACTGTAAGAGAGTGTGATTAGAATTAAATTGGTGTACCAACACCCAATGTAGCTCATGGTAATCGGGGTCCGAAACCCATGCCTTAAGGTGGACCAATTGAGAGGCAAAATAATATAATTTCAAGTTAGGAAGTGCAAATCCACCAGAAGATCTGGATCTATACAGCGAGCTGAGCTTGACCTTAGCCCTTCCCCCTCCCCAAACCAATGAAATCAAATAGCTATCAATGCATCGGAAAATGGAGGGTGGAATATATACAGGTGACTGCTGGAGTATATATAAAAACTTTGGCTGCACCATCATCTTAATTAAATTTATCCTACCGGAGACAGAAAGTGGGAGCTTCTTCCATACATGAGTTTTTTCTTTAATGTATTTGATCTGGGGCCGCAAATTAAGTTCTACATATTCAGCGGGGGTATTAGAGATCCATATTCCCAAGTATTTGAATTTCGATGCCCATTTTAACTGTAAGCCTTCTGGCATTGTCACGGGACACTCCCATCCCAGAGGGAACACGCTAGATTTATCCCAATTAATTTTTAGGCCAGAAAAAAACCCAAATCCATCAACCACCCGCAGCAAATGTTTTAGGGAAGTGTCGTGATCTGAAAGGAACAACAGCATATCATCTGCATATAATGCCACCTTATCCTCTCTGTGCTCTGATCTAAGTCCCACAATTTCTCTATCATGCCGGATCTTACAGGCCAGCGGCTCTATTGCTAATGCAAACAGGGCCGGAGACAACGGGCATCCCTGTCTAGTACCCCGCTCTAATTGAAATTGTTGAGAAAGATGCCCATTGACACAGACCCGCGCCACTGGATGTGAATACAAAAGTTTAACCCATTTTATAAATTCCGGGCCCACTCCAAATCGGGACAATACCTCCCACAGGTATGGCCACTCCACCGAGTCAAACGCCTTGGCTGCGTCCAAGGGCACCACAACTTCGCTCTCAGAAGAGGGTGACCGCACCTGCAGGAGAGTATACAGCCTTCTAAGATTGATAGACGTGGATTTGCCCGGCATAAATCCCGTCTGATCCGGATGAATTAATTCCAGCACCACTCTACTTAACCTCAAAGCCAGTAATTTTGCTAGAATCTTTGACAAAAGTGAAATCGGGCGGTAGGACTCAGGGTACAACAAATCTTTCCCTGACTTAGGCAGCACCACCACTATTGCCTCTGCCATTGAAGGGGAAAGAGCGCCAGTCTCACCCAGCTCGCTGAATGTATCTGTTACGAGCCGCGGCGGTGCCCAGCCGCCGCGACTCACTCACCCGCATCCCGGCCGTCGCCATGGCGACCGGGACGTCATTTCCGGCCATAACCCGGCCGTTGCCGGGGCAACCAGCAGACGCTTCAGAGCTGCGTCCCGGCAATAGGAGGAAGCCGGGTGCAGCGTTCTACAGCCTGTGGGCTAATTAATATGGGCAGATTATAGGAGGCAATTACAGGCATTAGCCTGCAACTGTGCAGGCCAGGGGCAAGCCCTGATTGGCTCTATTAGTGACTGCTCTATTTACCTGCAGGAGTGTGTTCAACCTGTGATTGGTTCAGCTGGGTATTTAAGGCAGTGAGGTCTGCTACCTCATTGCCGGGTATAGCTTCTGTGCTCCAGTCTGCTGACCTGCTTGTTCCAGTTCCTGTATCCTGTTACCTACGTTTTTGACTACCCGTGTTTGACCCTTGGCTTGTATTGGACTTCGCTTGTGTTTCCTGTGACCCTGATCCTTGGCTCGTTTACCCGTTCCGCTTCTCTGCCTGTGACCTCTGACCTCAGCTTGTTCATCGATACTGATACCTACTGCCGGCCTTTTGACCTCTGCGTGGACCTGACTCTTCTTGCCTGGGTTCTCCCCAGCCGGTACACACTTCACGACCCTCTGTCAGTCTGCAGCCCAGTCTGTCCCCACCATCAGGGGCTCCAGTGAACACCTGACTGACAGAGTAGACTCCGGGTTGTGTTGTGCCGGCTGGAAGAGTTCCTAACAGTATCCAACAACCTAGACACAAAAAAGGGCCGGTGTTTTTTATATAATTCAATTGGGATTCCATCTACTCCAGGGGCTTTACCATTAGGGAATGACATAATGGCTATATCAATCTCTTCAAGAGTAAAGGGTGAGTCCAAAAACTCCCTACTATCATCGGAGAGGACAGGAAGAGAGATACCATTCAAATACTGCTGTAACGTATCCATGTCATATCTGACCTGTGACTTATATGTATTTGTGTAATATTTATGAAATACCTCAACAATATCAGGCATCAGATACTTCTTAACCCCACTGTCATCACAGATACCCGGTACTGCTGCATCTGTCCTCTCCGCCCTTGTCAGATAAGCCAGGAAGCTACCATTTCTATCGTCCTCTGCATATCGTACATGCTTAGAAAACAGAAATTTACGTTTGGATTTCTCAAATACATACTCTACCCACTCTCTCTGGGCCAACTGCCATGTTCCCCTTGCAACCTCAGTTTTGTCTGCAATGTATTGTGCTTCTAAGGATTTACACTTTTTCTCTAATATCTGTTCTTTTTGTCTGGACGACTTTTTAATTTCAGCTATGCCAGCAATTAATGTCCCCCTTAGGAAAGCCTTAAAAGCGTCCCAAACTATAGGTGGCCTTGCTGTTACCAGATTATCTACAAAGAAGCCTTCCCACTGTGTCACCAAGGTCGCTCCTGTACCCATCAAGGAGAGCCAGAAGGGATTTAATTTCCAAAAGGACTGGCCTCTATCAATTGCAAAATCAATAGATAGGCAGAGGGGCGAGTGGTCAGAAATTCCCCTAGGCCTATATTCCACGCTCCTCACCAGCGGTACCAGATAGTGTGACAGCAGAGCCAGATCAATTCTTGAAAATGCATTATGTGATGTAGAAAAGCAGGAGAATTGGACATCTTCTGAGTGCCTCAAACGCCATACATCTACTAACCTCATTTCCTCAACCAGAGCAGAAAAAGCCGACTTAGAGTTGCCAACTACAGCATTTTTCTCTCGCCATCTGTCCACCTCTCCATTTATCACATTATTAAAATCCCCTATACAAATGGCTGGAACATCTGGGAACAATGCCATGAATTCTCCACATTTCCTTAACACCTCACCATTATACGGTGGGGGTATATATACAGCTAACAGAATCACCGGAACCCAATTAATGACAGCCTTCATCAGTACAAACCTTCCCCCTGCATCCACTTGAATTTTTTCCAAGGAGAAGCAGAGACGTTTATGTACCAATATAGAGACCCCTCGAGAATTAGTCGTGTACGTAGAGTGGTATGCCCTACCTACCCATGCTTTTTTAAGGGTGAGTATTCTATCACTGTGTAAGTGAGTCTCCAATAGACAAACAATATCAGGATCATTTTTTCTAATTTGTCCTAGTACAAGAGAACGTTTCACAGCATTATTTAGGCCCCGCACATTCCAGGAGAGAATTTTCAGCTCCTTATCAGATGTACCAGAATACATATAATAGTAGTCCCTCTTATCTCACTATCCCGCATCTCACACCCCTGCAGAGCATACATTGACATACTTATAAGCACATATAATCCTTGTCTATATATTTGCGATAACAATAAAACTACCCACAACTTAAATAACTTTAATACTAAACCCATACCCCCACCCTGTATACTCCACCCAACTTAAGTATACCTTAAACCCTAACTTAAATTACCTTAAGATATTCAGCAGGCCAGCACACTAACAAAAAAGGTCACCCGCCAACCCGCAAAATACCAGAAGATAGAGGAAGGAAAAGGAAGGAAGGAAAAGGGGCGAATTGAGACCAGAGAGGAAAAGAACAGCCTTAAAGCCATGGGCTCTCCAGCCCATTACATATTTTTTTTTTTTTTTTTTTTACAGTGGACCTTTCAATATTAGTTTGAAAATCACAGACCCCACCTGAGCGAAATACATTTTTTATTTTTTTTTGTACCACAGAAGAGAAATTACATTATGTATAGCAAATACCATGCATAATATCAATGACAAATCAGCAATGTCCAAAGGACTATCAGGAGAGACATAAAAAAGTACTCATCCAGCATCAGCGTCCAGCAGCAGCTAGGCGGTCCAACCAAATTGCAGCCTCTCGGGGAGTATCAAAAAAGGATGTACGGCCCTCCGAAACCACTCTCAACCGGGCAGTGAAAATCATGGCATATGGGATCTGTAAATCTCTCAATCTTCTCTTCACCGGAATGAATTGAGCCCTGTTCTTTTGTACATCCAGAGCGAAATCAGGATACATTGCTACTCGCTGACCATTGTATTCCACTGAACCTTTCTGCCTAGCCAAGCGTAGAATGGTATCTCGGTCACGATAGTGCAACAATTTGGCTATGAAGGTGCGTGGGGGGACTCCAGGAGGGGGTGCTTGAGTTGGAATACGGTGGGCCCGCTCCACTGCGAATTGGGCTGTAAATGAATCTGTACCAAACAGTTGGATTAACCACTTTTCCAAGAAGGATTCTGGGGAGACACCTTCTGCCTTCTCGGGCAATCCAACCAACCGAATGTTGCTGCGACGCAAATGCCCCTCCATATCCGTAAGCTTTTGTTTAAACAGAGAGGCTTGCGACTCCAGACTCTCCAACCGGCCCGCAACTGGTGCAGAAGGGTCCTCCAATGTAGACACACGTGTCTCCACTTCACCCACTCTCTCCCTGATTTTTTGCACGTCTTGCCGGAGAAGAGAGAGGTCCACCTGCACCTCTCCTATTTTATCCGTAACACGCTTTTCAGATGCCCCAATGGCCTGCAGGACCCGCTGTAATGTAACTTCAGGGTCCGCCAGTGGAGCCGACAAAGGGGGGGGGGGGTAACGGGATGTGATGCATCTCCTGAACCAGAGGCTGTAGTGGAGGAGCGAGCAAAGCGGTCCAATTTTCCCGCTGCGGTGGACTGGTTATGTTTGCCCATAATTTCACAGGAAAGATGGGATGATATTTATCCTATAAGCTTATGTGCAACCCTGTAACCTGTATAGCTTTAATTACGTATAGGCGTACAGCTCAGATTGTATTGCTAGCAGTGCATTGCAGCCAGTTATCTTCACAGAGAAAGGTATATCTCCTCCAACAACACTGATAATGATAATCAAATAAGTCCAGAGCCCAATTCAGTTACTCCTCACTTGTACAAGGATATAAATGTACCTGTATCAGATGGATATCACAGGCTGTGTTCACCTAGGCCAGTATGTGGTATTACAGAGGCGCTATGTCCCAGCAGTCATCAACTGCCACAAACTGCCACAGACTGCATGTAGTATTCCTCTACCCAGATGCTCAACTCTTTCTCTCCCAGTCTCGGGTAAAATGGCAAGAGCACTATCAAAACAGGTACACTATGTACAGCAACTATTCGGATGCACAGTTTTGGGTCCAAAAGTTTCTTTATTCCACTATAACGGAGATCAACAGGATATCTGGGACGGAGAGCTCGTAACTGTGCTTGCTACTCCATGCTCGTCCAGGCCACGCCTCATTTATTTATTTTTAAATATTTTTATATAAACATGTTTTACAATTATATGATATCAATAAGGAATTGTATACAGTAGGTAGTGCAATATGATGAGAAATGGTAATGGTAACAACCTTTATAATTATGTCACAAGTATGAAGATACAGAACACAAATGTTGCATTAGTGTATACAATTCAGAGTAGAGAAACTTGGGAGTATGGGGGGGGGGACAAACAAGGGGATGATGGGGGAGAGAGGAGGGGACATAGAGGGAGTTAAATTCGACAGAATTTGCGGAAAAGCAGTACTGGTATAGATAGTTAGTCAGCCATCACAAAATAGTGAGTAGCGTATGGGAATTATACATGAGAATGTCAAACGGTAGATGGAGGTGGCTCTGCTTCGTAAAAAGATGTCCAAGGAGTCCACACAGCATGAAATTGTATTGGGGTATCGAGTGGCAGTAATACTTTCTAGGCGGTATGATGACCCTGCCTGGTGCCATTATGTATACTGAAAGGGGTAAAGGTGAAACCGTTGGCCAGCACTGAAGCTGTCGGGTTATGGTACAGTGCTGAGATTCCACGACAAGTCTTCCTGAATTCCCATACTCACTAACGTTTGTTGCACGAAGGGCCAGACGACCCTGTCAAAGGCCTTTTCGGCGTCTAAGGTGACTACCAGCGCCGGGAGAGTCTCTGTAATGGCTATATGAATCGTGTCAATCAACTTTCTAGTGTTATCCGAAAGCTGCATACCTGGAACAAAACCTACCTGGTCAATGTGTACTAGAGAGGGCAGCACCAGGCTCAGTCTATTTGCGAGAACCTTAGCGAAGATTTTTAAATCAACATTTAAAAGCGTGATGGGGCGGTAACTGCCTGCCTCTGTGGGGTCCTGCCCAGGTTTGGGGGTGACTACAATCCCTGCTCCAGTGGTCGCCCCATCAAACTTGCCCCCGGATAATATGGAGTTAAACAGACCCGATAGCATGGGTGCCAGAGGGTTAATGATTTTTTTTATAATAAAGTGATGTAAGCCCATCAGGTTCAGGTACAGACTGACGTTTCAAAGATTTAATAACGTCAATGATTTCTTCTGTTGTGATCTCTGCATTGAGGGAGGCAAGCTGTGCAGGGGTTATTCTAGGGAGGTGACACGAGTGAAGGTAGTTTTTTTATACTGGATTTTAGAAGAAGGGGGTCTGTAATGTTATACAAAGATTCATAATATTCTTGAGATCTATGTGCAATGTGTTTCGGGTTGTAAAGCAGAGAACCAGTGCAGGATTTTATAGAGGTAATTCTATTTCGCGTTCGTCTGGCTTTTAGCTTGCGAGCTAAAATCGTATCGGCTTTATTACCCTTCTCGTAGTATTTTTGTTTCAGCCAGAGGAGGGTTCTGGTCGTTTTTTTTTTAGAGAGAATTTGATTCAACTGGCCTTAAGGGCCAACAGTTTTAAATAGATTGGTTTTTTAGGGCGCAATTGGTGATCAAGTGAAATGCGATGAATGTCTGATTCTAAGGATTTAATACGTTCAATCTCTTCTTTTTTTCATATCGAGGACATCTTAATAAAGGCCCCCCGTATTGTGACTTTATGTGCCTCCCACAGAATGGATTGGGATATATCTGGAGAAGAGTTGAGGGCAATATATTCTTTAATCTCTTGTTATTTCTAAGATGTGATTTTTTTTGTGCAGAAGGGTCTCGTTGAGTCTCCATTTTGGACATGTATCATTTTGTTGGGTTATATGTAGAGTCAATTCCACCACATCATGGTCAGACCAAGAAACGGGTAGAATCTAGACTTCATCTATTTTCTGCGTAGTTAGGAGATCTACAAAAAAGTAGTGAATTCTTTTGTACAAATCAGGAGGAGATGAGTAGTGTGTGTATGATTTGAAAGAGTGATACATGAGACGCCAGGCATCATATAGATTGTGCAAATGAAGCCGCTCTTTCAATCTTGCTGAGTCCCTGGTTGGTGTGGAATGTATTTGTTTAGGACAGGAATGATCTAGTGAGTTGTTGAGGATGGCATTAAAATCTCCCCCAACTATGGCGATCGTACATGCTTCCAGCCTCACGTTCAGGGCATATAATGATGCTATCGTTATAGTAGTTTGGTTAAGCAAGCCTTTAAGAATGAGGAATCTACCATGTGGATCTGCAATCGTGGAGTCTATAGTTAGGGGTACTCTTTGATGTATGAGAATAGTGGTGCCCCAGCGCTTCGCACTGGAAGAGGAGTAATAAGCGTGTGGATAAAGTTTGGATGCCAGTGAGGGATGGGGATCTTTGAAATGAGTTTCTTGAAGGAGGATTATGTCAGGATTCTGTCGCTTAATATATTGGTGAGCTATTGTCCGTTTGGTGGGGGAATTAAGACCGTTGACATTCAATGTGAGAAGTCTAAACTTCACAGAGGATTAAAAATTGTAGGCCGCTGAGATAATGACTGGAGATGGGTGACGTGGTCTGTAATATCGTGATCTAAAAGGCTTAATGGACTTGCATAAAGGGGAAGAAGAAAAAGGGAGTAGGGTTCTAAACCAGCATGGACGGAGGCGGAGAAAAAGGCTCTGTCTCTAAGTTAGGGGTGGGGTGGGGGGGGGGCATAAGGCAATTATAGAGCGTCCAGAGGCACACATAGAGAACAACATTAATACATATAGTCATAGTTAAATAAGTATGTGAGGTGGGGAAGAGGCCTAAAGTGTGTTAAACAGTGAGCATGTGTATAGAGAAATAGGAGTGTTGACTTTTGTATGAACAGAGGAGAGCGGTGGAACACTGGTAATGAACAACAGGGGAAACAAGTTGCGTGATAAAACAAGCATTCAGTAAATAAATGGGGGGGGGGGGGCGAAAGACTTTACGGATAATCCATGATCCAATCCCAGCGCTAACATGTCGAGATCGAATGAGGTTAAATGAGAAGTCGGTGGAGATGCTGCCAACGCCTCAGCATCCTGGAGAATACCGAAGCGCTTGAGCAGGTCAATGCCTTGATCTGGTGTTTTAACGGAATGAGTGCGACCATCTTTCGAAACAATCAGCTGAAAGAGAAAACCCCACTTGTATCTAATGGAGTGGTTGCGCAAAGCCTTCGTAACATTGATAAGGTCCCTTTTTTTTTTGAGTGTAGAGGGGGCCAGATCTTGGTACAATTGGAGGCGAGTCCCTGCATAAGAGATGGACTGGACGTTTCTTACAGACGTCATTATCACTTCCTTGGTTCTGTAATAATGAAAGCTAATGATTACATCGCGAGGAAGCTGATCTAAGGAGGGTTTAGGTCGGAGGGCCCTGTGGGCTCTATCCAGATGTAGCATATCTGAGGACAATTCCAGAATCATTTGTAAGAAGAGACCTTTGAGATAGTCAGGTAGAGCATCCGTAGTGACAGATTCAGGTACATTTTTGATGCAAATATTATTACACCTATTACAGTTTTCTAGATCCTCAAGCTGATCTCTGTAAGTGTTGAATTCAGCCCTGAGTTCGTCAACTTCTTTATCCGTTACCTGCTGGTGTTGCGTAACTGCATCCAATTGATGTTCAATCTGATCTGTGCGAGTACCAAGCTCCGTAATTTCTGAGCGTATTTCAGCCACTATGGAACGCAGTTCTGACTGGATGGTTTTTGTGACAATATTCACTACCTCTTTTAGTGTCAAAGGTGAATCTGTAACAGATGTATCATCAGAGTCAGAATCCGGGTCCGTTTAATGTGTACTCATTTTAGAGCAACCGTTGGCCATTGCAGAGCTTTCATAGTGGTATGCTTAGGTGGATTTATCACTTTTTTTCTGTTTGTGAGACATGCTTACAAATGTGGTCGAGTAATTGATAGATCACCACCGGAAGCAACACCTATATATGCGAGGACTAGAAAAGTAACTGTTAGGTACAGAATGCGATTTGGAGTATTTGTAGAATTTATAGAGGGTTAACCGCTTGAATGGGGACGAGTTCCCGACCGTATAAATATAGTGCCTCTTCCCACACCACTAGTTTTACCAGCAGAGTGGCATTCGTTGAAAAGAGTTCTTATTAAATCTGATAAAGATTTTATGTGATGAAAATTATTTTAAAGCAACATGAAAGACGACCACTAGATGGCAGAATTTGCTGTATGTTGATTGCAAAACAGAGCTAATAGCTGTTTAATGTAGAGTGCAGGCAGGATACACAAGTAGATAGTTCTTAGTAGGTTTAGTGGAGACCAGCTGTGTGATGGGTTGAACCCCAGGTGACAGTAAATTCCCGCAGACACCACTCAGAAGCTGGGAGCAAAACGGCAAGACACACCGACTGGTAAGTGCTGGAGATTGTGGCCGTGCAAGGTAGAGATTTTGAAGGTAAGACGCTGGGTCTGAAACTACATCATTTTAAAGGCAGCTATGCGACCCAGCCAAGAGACTTCGAAGTTAATCCAATTCTTGGCCAATGAGGAAAGATGGAGGAAAGCTGGGGAAAAGTTAGTTTCAAATATAGTAGATAAGGTAGGTGGTATGTGTATGCCCAGGTATGGCAGCGACTCTTTTGCTCAAACAATAGGGAATTGCTTTAGCAGAGCTGTGAGTAAAGACTGTGGTATGTTGATAGGGAGGGCTTCAGATTTAGTGATATTCAATTTGTAGAGCGAGGCCTCACTAGAGCGATCCAAGATGAGTTTCAAGGCTGACATTGAGGTCTCTGGGCTGGTCACATATAGGAATACATTGTCTGTGAACAGACACAATTTATGTGTGTAGGAGTGAAGAGTAATACCTGGGAAGGCTAAAGCCTGTCTAATTGTGTGTGCTAGAGGTTCTATGGCAAGAACAAACATCAAAGGGAAGAGGGGGCACCTCTGCCTAGTGCCATTGGTAATAGGGAAAGAGGACGATAGGAAGCCATTACTAAATACCTTTGCGGAAGGTCTCTGATATAGGGCCAGAATGGAGTGAAGTATATTGCCCTGTATACTAAATTTAAGTAATAATTTTTTCATGTAGAGCCAGTGAATCATTTGTAAGAAGAGACCTTTGAGATAGTCAGGTAGAGCATCCGTAGTGACAGATTCAGGTACATTTTTGATGCAAATATTATTACACCTATTACAGTTTTCTAGATCCTCAAGCTGATCTCTGTAAGTGTTGAATTCAGCCCTGAGTTCGTCAACTTCTTTATCCGTTGCCTGCTGGTGTTGCGTAACTGCATCCAATTGATGTTCAATCTGATCTGTGCGAGTACCAAGCTCCGTAATTTCTGAGCGTATTTCGGCCACTATGGAACGCAGTTCTGACTGGATGGTTTTTGTGACAATATTCACTACCTCTTTTAGTGTCAAAGGTGAATCTGTAACAGATTCAAAAGCCTTCTCTGCGTCTAGAGAAAGCAAGACAAGCTCCACCTCAGTTCCAGCCAGGAGGTCCACTGCATCCAAAATACGGCGTGTATTATCTGACGCCTGGTGACCCAATATGACGCCAACCTGGTCTGAATGGATCAACTGGTAAAAGAGGGTTCAAACGATCAGCTCAGTCTAGCATAGATTTTCAGGTCCGTGTTGAGTAAAGCTATGGGTCTATAATTCTTACAGTCAGAATGATCTTTACCAGGTTTCAGGATACTTATTATTTGTGCTTCCAGCATTTCAGCTGGGAAGCTCACGTCCATGAAGACATTGTTATACAGGTTGTTAAGCAGCGAGGCCAGTTTTGACCTAAATGTGGTTAAGAAAGCATTAACAAAACCATCTGGGCCAGGGCCCTTGTCCTTTGGGAGGTGTTTGATGGCATCCTCTATTTTCCTGGGACCAGGGGAGGTTAAGTTGCTCTAAACTATTTGCATCTAGTGAGGGGTGGTTTAGGTGTTGGAGGAATGTAGAGATGGAAATTTCATTTGGTTGTACTGTGTCTTTCTCCTCCTGCAAGTTATATAGTCTAGCGTAGTATTTAGTAAACTATTAAGCTATGGCATAGGGATTTTGAATCTTATTGCACTTGAAGTCATGGAGAGTTTTTATTCGGTTTTTAGCTTGTTTACCTCTAAGTTTACGGGCCAGGAGCCTGCTGGCTCTATTGCCCATGGAGTAAAGTTTCTGTCGCAGTTTGGTGAGGAATTATTTCATGCGGGATATGAAACGTGTATAGAGCTGCTTCCTAACATCATTTTATTTATTTTTGAAGAGCTTTAGAGGGGCACGTCTGGTTTAGTAATTCCAGAATACTCAGAGTGGACTCAAGGGTCTGTTGGTGTGAAAGGTATTGTGTTTTTTTAGGTGGCAGCCTATTTCGATGGCTGAGCCTGAAGAACTGCATTTAAGGCACACCAATGAATGGAAAGAGAGTTATCTTCTGGATTATTAATCTGAATATATTGTGACAATGCTTCCGAGAGAGCCACCCTGGGTTCCAAGGAGGTAAGTAGGAAGGCCGGCATGAGCCAGGGTCTCTGGTAAACTGTAGTAAATTGAAGATTCCAGCACCACTCTATCGAAGCACGGTCTGACCATGTGATGGGGAGTATGTTAAAAGTGATGGTATGTTGGAGTGTCCATTTATCTGTCAGAACCATATCCCTTCTAGCGCATGTATTGTGGACCCCTGAGTGGTAGGTGTATTCTCATGCATTTGGGGAATGGACCCGCCAAATGTCATATAAGTCGTGCTCCGCCAGTACTTTGCAAAAAGCAGTAGAATGGCTTAGGGTAGGATCCGGGCCTGCCGATCTCTGGGGTCTGGACTTGTCTATTTTGGGGTCTAGGGTCACATTAAAATCTCCCAGCATAATCAGCTGGCCTTTGCGTACTTTCTGTATCTCATCACATAGTGACCTGAGGAAAGGAATTTGGCGGGAGTTGGGTGCATATAGGGAGATTAAGGTCACCAGTTTGTCCTCTAGGTTCCAACTAAGATTATAAATCGTCCGGATTTATCCTCTATTTTTACTTGCAGGTTAAAACAGACACTGGCACTAAACAACACAGCCACACCATTCCTTTTGAACAGGCCATTAGCGAAGTATCCCAAGGGGGTATCTTGAGCCTCTCATTTGAAGGGGTGCATGGGACAAAAAGTGTGTTTCTTGCAAGGCTATAACATCCGCTCTAAGTTTGTGAAATGTGGCGAGCGCCAACCAGCGTTTATTAGGGGAGTTAAGTCCCTTAACATTCAGAGAATAAAACTAAACCATGGGTTATAGAACCTGGAAGGGTTGACTTAAAGTTGAAGAGCCTGTCCTGTTTTTAGGGCATGATGTCTGAGTGGTCATGGGGAGAGGGAGAGGGCTAGGGTGCGGGAGTTCGAGGGGAGAAAAGAGAGAAAAAATGAACGGGGTCAGAGCATTTGCCACAGAGTACTAGTGTATTGTAGGTAGCCGTAGTATATTAGTAGAATATGAGCAGTATGCCTATTGCAATCTAACTTAACTTGGTTTGTGCATCAAAAACTTAGAACATAGTGCATTGAACATTAGACATTTAAACATTCGTCATTAACACCACTAGTATTAATACTTATCTAGCCGGAGGTAGAGGCAGTAAAAACTTCAGCAAAAACAGTGACCCACAGTCTTTAGTAACATGAGTCCAATCTGGTTGTGTCATTTGCTTGCAGGGCATGATTGAATGAAGAGCTCAGCTTTGATTGATGGTAGTGAGTGAAAGATCTTGAAAGAGTCGCAGACCGTTGAGGTCAGCTGCATTACTCGGATTTCGTGCCGCTCGTTGTATGGCCTCCTCGATGTGGAAAAGTGGCCCCGAAGGACAGTGTCCCTCGCGGCATTCCCCAGTGCAGAAAGAGGTTGTGGGAGGCCCTTAGTGTCCACAGAAGGTAGAATCTTCGTAAACAAAGGGACAACATAGTCGATCTGTATTTGAGACCGATTCCGGGATGCCTCTAATCTTGATGTTGTTCTTGCAGGAGCAGTCTTCTAGATCAACTGCTTGCAACTGCAACTTTGTCTTTCAGATAGGTGACTTTCCTCTGGAGAGAATTATGTGGGGAATAAAAGTCATTATGGGAGGCGACCAGTTCTCCATCTTCCTCTCCAAATGGTCTGTACGATTAGCAATGTCGGTTTTCAGACCCCCAATCGCCGCCTTCAGCTCAGAAGACAGATCGGCTTGAAGATGGGAAGCCTCTGCCTTTTGTTCTTGCTCCACTCCATTGTCCTTCTCAGTCCTATCTTTTGTCACCCCCCCTATCTCCCAACTATGTCTCCCCGCTTTTGTTCCATACCCATACTCTTACCCCGCCCACCCCTGTGCACTGCCCATCTTGCTAAACTCATCCCCATCTCCCCCCTCTC
The DNA here is from genome assembly GCF_038048845.1 of Mixophyes fleayi. NCBI lineage: Eukaryota > Metazoa > Chordata > Amphibia > Anura > Limnodynastidae > Mixophyes > Mixophyes fleayi. The sequence goes on along the minus strand of NC_134404.1, from coordinate 58,304,033 downwards.
CTCTCCCCCATCTCCCCCCTCTCCTCTCCCCCTTTCTCATGTGCCCTCTGGAACGCTAGATCAGTCCGCAACAAACTGACTGCTATCCACGACCTCTTTTTATCCAACTCCTTTAACCTTCTTGCCATTACTGAAACCTGGCTCTCCGATTCTGACACCGCCTCCCCCACCGCCCTCTCCTATGGTGGCCTCTCCTTCACCCACTCCGCCAGACCTGGTGCCCGCTGGGCTTCCTCCTATCCTCCACCTGCACTTTTCGTGTCATTCCCCCTGAACTCTCCTTCTCCTTTGAAGCCCACTCCATCCGCCTCTTCCACCCCATCCATCTCCGTGCCACTGTCATCTACCGCCCCCTTGCTCACCTCCCTCTTCCTTGACAACTTTGCTGCCTGGCTTCCTCACCACCTCTCCTCCGACCTCCCCTCCATCATCCTCTGCGACTTTAACTTCCCCATGGACAATCCCACCGACCCAGCTTCCAGCAAACTGCTCATCCTCTCTTCCTCCCTTGGTCTTACCCAATGGACCTCCTCCTCTACCCACTGCCTTGGTCACTCTTTTGATCTTGTCTTCTCCTACCTATGTAGTCTCTCTGACTTCTCCATCTCTCCCTTTCCTCTATCCGATCACCATCTCCTCTCCTTCTCTCTCTCCTGCTCTCCCCCCCCCCCCCCCCCGCCCAAACCTACTCTGTCCATACGCAACCTCAACGCTCTTGACCCGGCCTCTCTGTCCTCCTCTCTCGATACCCTCCTCTCTCCCCTTTCCTCCCTGGCATGCCCCAACCAGGCGGTCTCCCTCTACAATCTCAACCTCACCTCTGCTCTGGATGCGGTCGCCCCTGCCCACTTCGTCCACCCTCGCTGCTCCAAACCCCAACCCTGGCACTCCAAATTTACCCGCTTGCTCCAAAAATGCTCCCGTACCGCTGAACGCCACTGGAGAAAATCCCGCTCCCTGGCTGACTTCCTCCACTTTAAATTCATCCTGTCATCCTACAGCTCTGCCCTCTCACTCGCTAAACAATCTTTCTTTAAATCCCTCATCTCGTCCCAATCCTCTAACCCCCGCCGCCTCTTCGCCACCTTCAGCACTCTCCTGGCCCCACCCCCTCCTCCTTGACTGCCTCCGATTTCGCCTCCTTTTTCTCCTCTAAAATTGGGGCCATCTGACTTGAAATCTCCTCCTCCTCTCTCTCGTCCACCCCCCCACTCCTCCATCCCCCCCCCCCCCCAGCCACCTTCCCCTCTACTCCTTCCTCCCCACCACGGGCGAGGAAGTCCACTCTCTCATTTCATCCTCCCCTCCCTCTACCTGTCCCCTGGATCCCATCCCCTCCCACCTTCTTTGCTCCCTTTCCCCCACCACCTGCTCCCACCTCTTTAATCTTTCCCTCTCCACCGGCATCTTCCCCATCAAACATGCTCTCGTGTCCCCCATTCTTAAGAAACCTAATCTTGACCCCACTTCTCCCTCCAACTATCGCCCCATATCTCTTCTTCCCTTTGCCTCCAAAATTCTCGAAAGGCTTGTCTGCAGCCGCCTCTCCTTCTACCTTTCTGAACATTCCCTCCTCGATCCTCTCCAATCTGGTTTCCGCCCCCTTTACTCCACTGAAACTGCCCTGGCTAAAGTCAGCAATTATCTCCTCTCTGCTAAAGCCAGGGGAAACTTCTCCCTTCTCATCCTCCTCGATCTCTCTGCAGCCTTCGACACCGTCGACCACCCCCTCCTCCTCCACACCCTCCAATCCTTTAACCTCTCCGGCCCAGTCTTGTCCTGGTTCACCTCTTACCTTGCTGGCCGTTCCTTCTCCATCACCACCTCTGGGTCTCTCCCCCCCGTCCACCCTTCAGGTCGGGGTCCCTCAGGGCTCTGTTCTGGGACCCTTACTCTTCTCTTTATACACCTCTTCCCTGGGTGAACTCATCAGCTCCTACGGCCTCAACTGCCATCTCTATGCCGACAACACCCAACTATACCTCTCCTCTCCTGATCTCTTTCCCTCCCTCCTCTTTAGGGTGTCCGCCTGACTCTCTGCCATCTCCTCCTGAATGTCCTCCCGATTCCTCAAACTCAACCTCGCCAAAACTGAACTCATAATCTTTCCTCCCGCTCACACCTCGCCCCCTTCTGACCTCAATATCACTGTCGACAACACCTCTATCTCCCCTGTCCCCCAACTTCGCTGCCTCGGTGTCATCCTCAACCCCTCTCTCTCCTTTGGTCCCCACATTCTCTCCCTTGCTAAATCCTGCCGCTTCCAGCTGCGTAACATCGCTCGCATCCGGCCCTCCTCTCCCAAGATGCCACCAAATGTCTTATTCACTCTCTGATCATCTCCTGCTTGGACTATTGTAACCTCCTCCTCACTGGCCTCCCCCAATCTCATCTTGCTCCCCTTCGATCTGTTCTTAACGCAGCCGCTAGGCTTATCTTCCTTTCTCACCGCTCCTCGTCTGTCTCCCCCCTCTACCAATCCCTTCACTGGCTCCCCTTCCCCTACAGACGGGCTTTAAAAACCCACCTTTTTCTTAAAGCCTTCCAGTCTCCCACTTTAACTTCCTACCTTTTCTTCTGCCTCTTCCCCTTCATTCCCCTTCCCTTATCCTTATCCTCTGTTCCTCCTTCTCTCCCCCGTGTCTCCCTGTCTGACTTCCCCACCCCTTAGATTGTACGCTCCTTTGAGCAGGGTCACCTCTCCTCCTGTCTTCACCACTTTTAACTCTGCTCTCCAGCTACCTTGCCCTCCTCCTCTTGGACCCTCTTCCCCCCCCCCTCTCGCTCCCTCCTCTCCCCCCGGGGGGTCTCCCTGCCATCTGTGCCCTCCTTCTTGGGCTCCGTCGTATACGGACCTTCCCCTCTCCCCTCCCCTAGCTGTGCTTTGAGCTCTCGGAGTTACTGTGCTTATTGTTTACTGTACTGTGCTGTCTCTCCTCGTATTGTCATTTCGTCTGTCCCTGTACGGCGCTACGGACACTAAGTGGCGCCCAATAAATAAAAATTAGTAATAATAATAACTGGAACAATAACTCTTTTGCAGAGAACATTCTAATATGGCGATGTTATATAGACAATGTCATTTGTGTCTGGACTAGAGATCAGCCAGGACTCGCTTCCTTTATTAGACATATCAATAACAAACGATTTGAACATCCAGTTTACTTCTTGTATAAGTACCGAAAAGGTGGAATTTCTGGATTGTTCGTAACAATAGTTTGGAAAGCAAAACATTCTTTAAGCCAGTTGATTTCAAATCCTACATACCCACATCGAGTGATCATCATACGAAATGACTTAATAAGACCCCGAAGGGGCAGTTTACGAGACTTCACTGAAACTGCTCTGATGTGGGACAATTTGAAATACAAGCAGCTATTCTTAAGTAGAGATTCCTTGAGAGAAATTACAATAAGTATTTGATTGATCAAGCTTATGATGAGGTCAGGGATACCGACAGGCATTGCCTACTAGACCTAACAAATAAGAAAACAGATCAGCCATAAGAAAGCCCCACTGAAAATCCCCTTTATTACCAAGAACAGTAGGGAGTCCTACAAAGTAAAGAAAATAATTAAAAAGCATTGGGAGATCCTCCTGGGAGATGACCCACCAAGAAACAACTTGCCTCCCAAGACAATGTTCGTTTATGGAAAGGCAGGTAATTTTAAAAATACAACTGGTTAAGAGTACCATACCTCCCGAGGTAAGAGAAAAGAAAAGCTCATGGTTAAATGAATATGCGACCGGTTTCTTTTACTGTAATCGGTGTACAGCATGCAAAGTAAGCAGGTATAGGGACTCTAAACCAATAACAACATTTGCATCTAATGTTACTGGGACAACCTATGCTATTAAGGAAAGAATATTATGTAACACGGCGGGGTTGCTTCTTTGTTGGAATGCCCCTGAAGAAAGCAATATGTTGGTAGAACTACCAGAAAGCTAAGTGTTAGAATGCAAGGGCACCAAAGAAATATTAGAAATAAATTGAATATGCATAACTTACCCGAGCATTTCCTCCTATGCCACAACCATGAACTTTCTCATTTACAATTTGTTGGCATATGGAAAGTCAATATACCCTGGAGAGGAGGGGATTATCTTTGTTTGATATCCCAAGAAGAGACTAGGTGGATCTATAACCTAAAAATGTTTTCACCTAGGGGTTTGAATATGTAAATTGACATAAACACCTTTCTGTAAGTAGTACATTTTCTGTCTCGGAGTTCTTTTTTGCCACCAAATTGTTTGCTTTGTTGGTGTTTGGATTGCCAATACTATGTATATATGTATACTCCAAAAGGATTTTTTTTTTTTAACATCTTCACGTTTTACTTTTGCAACAATTTTATTTTATGTAGGTTATTAAGGTCCTGTGTCATTATTTATTATTTAGTGCATTAGCATATTTTCATTATGCGCAGTTAGTACTGTGAATTTCAGTACGAACTTTCATTCATTTATTTGCATTGGGCTCTAAACTACATTACTAAGGACTCTGTCTATAAGGACGCCCTAGCAGATGGTCTTTAACTCTGCTTTTCTTTGTGGAGGAATCTGCATCTGATTTGAACCTATTTAGTGTCTTTATGCTAATGGGCAAAGACCCTATTGGCTGATTTGATATGGAAGAATAAACCCTCCCATTGAGGTCTGGCTTTTAAATAGGACCTAATCGTTACATCTCTAATCCACCACAATCCCTGAGGAAGCCCTAAAAGGGTGAAACGCATCGGATTGAACCTTTAATTAAGAGAAGCAATTCGGCCGTTTGCAGAGGACTTGTGCTGGAGCACAACAATCTGCAACAATCACCACTATCTATGATTAGTACGCATGCGTGCCACCCCTGAATGCTGTCCACGTCAAGAACTGCTGTAAGTAGGAACCTGACTTCAATTTCGTGCTTTAATCAAGCATCCGGACAGCACTCTGTCCAGAACCCGAAGGGGTGTTCTCCGAACCCCGCCTTCATAGGAACAAAACTGTTACCCTGCTATCGGATCGGGAGAGTCTTTGAAGTACTTCCATCTGCATATTGAAGATATCCTGGGGTGAGTGATCGGCTACTACACAGATACTTTCTTTCGGCTTACGATCCTGCTTAGGTCTTGGACTTTTAGTTTAAAGCCAAACTGGGTGTTGTTTTGGGCTTCAACAATTAGCCATGGAGGATTTTTCACAGATCTTTGCGCTTTACTGGGACATAGGACTTTTTGACATTATCATGTTGCAACTGTTTTTATCCAGTATCTATTGTGGTCCGGACCATATTATGCTTAATATGATGTCTTGTTTTTAATCCTCATTGCAATGATATATATTTTGACTAGTGTGCAATAAATTTTGTTCTAAACCATTAACCTATTACTTGATTTGCGCCAGGGAACTACATTTGCCTTTTTTTGTTATATAAGAGGGAAAGTGAAAGAGACCCCCCCCCCCTTTCCCCTCGATCTCTCTCCCACTCTATGGTAAATTTCGGAGGGGACACAAATAGATGTTCTACCAAAAGCTTATATATAGTTGAGAGGGAATGTGAAGGGCAGGGTGACCTGAAACACAGAGATTCAAAATCCGTTAAACTCCTAGAAGTGTGTTGTTTTGGGAGGCCCTGTGACAAAAGGTGTTTAATCTGTAAGTATCTCCAGATCTCTGTATTAGGCAAATACCATTTTGATTGGATCTCTGTAAATGAGAAAACCCCCGTAGCACCCACCAACTGGCCGACACAATGGCTCCCTGCTTGAGACCACTGTTTGAACTAGCGGAGCAGTTCCCGAGGGAACATTGAGTTATTGCATAATGGGGTTAGAGGGGAGATTGGAGAGGAGATACATGAGAGGGTTCTAAGCTTATACCATTTCACTAACGTGGGACCTAAAGTAGGATGAGCAATCCTAGAAATGCTGGATAGCCAGAGTAATGTGACAGCAGGGGATTCCAGAGAAAATTACTCTATTTCCATTGTTTCGACCCAACCCGACCAGACATCTCCAGTATTCTAACCAATATTGCTGCATCATAGTAAGAGGAGAAGTGCAGAAGTTGCAAGCCTTCCAAGTGTCTGCGTCTAAATAATATCTCATGCTTAAATCTAGGACGTCTCCCACCCCATACAAAATCGCTCACCGTTCGTTAGATGCCCTGACACCAAGAGTCCGGAACGTGAATCAGTAAGGTCTGAATGAGATATAAGAGATGGGGAAGGACATTCATTTTGATTATATTGTCCCGACCCACCCAAGCAAAGTTCTTCCTCTGACACTTCCTCAAGTCTGCTCAGATCCTGCCCAAAAGTGGTCTGGAATTGAGGGCATGTGAGGTCATTAGGAATTATCACCCCTAAATATTTTAATTGGGAAGGGTGCCAGATGAAAGGAAAGGAAAGGCGAGTTTCTGCCCCTCTACCACTGAGGCTGGGGTCTTAATGTTCAAAGCCACAGATTTACTATAGTTAATTTTTTAATTTTTTTTAAACTCTATTTTCAGCAACAACATGAGTTACATACAATCTGTAATGGTAGTAATGGGATACTATAATCAAAACAGATCATTAAAAATATACAGAGAAAGAACACAACAAATAGTCTAACACAGCAAATAGATATGCCTTTCCTATGAGAATGAATTAGGATCGAGAGCCTACCCTCACGCTTTTGGAGGGAATAGAAGGGAACTATCCTTGATAATATTACTGTTTGTTTTGATGTTCATTGATATTAGACCCAAAAAGTAGCTAAATAAGAATAACTGGTGTGCTCCAAATGTATGCCTTAGAGAATTCTGTTATTAGGAAACCCCATGTTGTTGTGTTTTTCCAAATTTTTGTTGAAAAGAAAAGGGAGAGGGGGGAGTGATAGAGGGGAAGAAAGATAAAGAGAGGAAAACATTAAGAGGAGAAGAGGGGGCCTCGGCATGAGCCTTCCGAGGGGGATGTAACAAGCACATCGGACCCCCCCGGGAGAATACAAAGTCTCTACTGAAAAATGTATAGGGAATGCAATTTACTGAGTGGCGGGTATTGATGCTTGGTGGAAAGAATACCAGAAGTCCCACACCTTCTGAAAGCGTGGTATTTTGTCGTGGAGGAGACACGTGATGTATTCCATTGAGGCCATGTACCAGACCCGAGAGACTATACTGTGAAGACTTGGAGGGGAGGGGGGACTTCCACTCCTTTGCTATTTGCAAACGAGTTGCGGCACAAGCTTATCTCCGTGTTTGTTAAGGGTTCTGACCCGAGAACACAGCAACATAACCAGAGGGTCTGGCAACACCTGGATTTTCTGATATTTTTGTGATAAGGTCAGCAACCTGGGAACATAGATTAGAGATGCTAGGACATGTCCACCAAATGTGGTAGAATGACCTCACCTCATTGCATCCTCTCCAACAAAGATCTGAAGTACCTGGGTAAATTATGTGTAGTCTCCTAGGAACAAGGTACCATCTTGTATACTCTTTGAATGTGTTTTCTCTTATTGATGTGTTGATGGAGATCTTAGAAATCCTAAGACTGAGCTTGGTCCATCCCTCCTGTCCCAAGGTTTTGCCAGTGTCCTGCTCCCAGGCAGTTTCGAACGGTTCAATGAGATCAGATCCTGGGTTCAGGAAGGCATGGTAAGTCAAAGATATCAGTCCTGAGGCTCCAATACGGTCCATACAACTGCTCTCAAATGGTGTGGGCATATGTAACTTGGATGTCCTACAAAGTGATTGTATAAAACCTCTTATTTGGATATAAGTGCAAGGACGAAGGAAGACCCGTTTTTTCTTTCAAGTCTGAGAAAGTCCAGGGAGCGTAATCTCCTAGTATATGAGTAAACTGGGTAATACCCGCTTCCTGCCAAGGACGCGCGTATGTCTTTGAGAGTCCCTGCCGGGAAGTCTGGGTGATGGCACAGTGGGGTGAGAGGGGAGGGGAACGAGGTAAGCTGCCATTTTCTATGCAGTTTGTCCCAAATGTTAAGTGTGAACTGAATAGAAGGATGAGCATAGATTGAGGCCGGTCTCTGACTCCGAGGGAGCCAGGGAAGTGAATTCAAATTATGATCTGGTGTAAGTGCGTTTTCAAGGTCAACCCACCTCTTGGTCCCCGGGGCAGACTGCCAGGAAATGACATGACTAAGAATGACTGCATGATAATAGTGATCTAAAAGCGGAAGCCCATATCCTCCTGAGTGGGCAGACTTAGCTAAGCATGAACGTTTGAGTCTCGACTTTTTCCCTTGCCAAATGAATCTACCACAAATTAATTGCAGATTAGCTAAAAAAGTGTCTGGGACTGGAATGGGCAGTGTCTGAAACAAGTACAAAATTCAAGGTAAAACATTCATTTTTATGATACTAATCCTACTGAACCAGGAGATAAAAAAGCCAATGCCACTTTATAAGATCTCTTTTTATAGACTCAAGGAGAGGAGTATAGTTGGCATAAAACAACTGTCTAAATTCTTTCGTGATCTGGACTCCTAAGTAGCGTAATGCCTTGGGGCGCCATTGGAATCGGAACAATGATTCAAGTGCGGTTTTAGTTACGCTGGAAACTTGTAGTGAGAGGGCCTCCAATTTAGAGTTGTTTATCTTATAATCCGATATAGAGCCATACTCTAAGTTCCTTAAGCAAGTTTGGGAGCCAGACTAGGGGATTGGAGTGTTAACAGAACATCGTCAGCGAATAATGAAATTTTAAAGTGACGGGGTCCGATCCGAATTCCTGTGATATATGGGTTTTGTCTGATGGCGGCCGCCAATGGTTCGATGCTCAAGGCATACAGTAAGGGAGATAAGGGTCAACCTTATCTTGTGCCATTACCTAAAGAGAAAGCCCGGGACAATAAGCCATTTGTCAGTACCGACTAGGAAGGACGATGATATAAAGCCTGGATGGCCGATAAAAATGCCCCGTTCAGTCCAAAGTGACTAAGCTTTCGAAACATGAAAGCCTGTTGAAGGCCTTTTCAGCATCTAAAGCCAAAACAACTGCTGGAATCTTGTTTTGATTGACATGGGCAATAAGATCTATTGGGCGTCTGGTGTTGCCTAGAGCCTGTCTAGAGGGGACAAATCCTACCTGATCAGGAAAAACTAAAGTTGGCATATGAGCGTTTAATCGATTTGCCATAATTTTAGAGAAAAGTTTGATATCAGCATTAATTAATGAGATTGTTACAACTCTGTCTGTTGTTTGTACCTAGCAGCAGTGCCTCATACTACCAGAGGTGCTGCTGTTCTGTTCCTGAACTCTTCTATGTGCCTGAAGGAGTTAATCTCCTTGCATTATGCCTGATTAGAACTGCACCTGTTGCACTGCTTTAAGTACCTGCCTCTAGCTGTGCTCTGTGCAGTTCATCATGTTATGAATCCCGGTGTATTCACGAAGAGCAACAGAAGTGTAAAGCAAAGTGTCTTTATTCAGGTAAATACACAAAGATTACTCAGATCCACTGATAAGAACAGGTTCATAAGGAGACTGTATAGTAAAAATGGCAGGAACAGGTATTATAAGTTTTACCCCAGTCCAGAAGGCACAAGGCTGTCCAGGAAAGCAGACAGAGTCCAGGGATAAGGCAGTGATCAGACAAACAAATCCAAATAGCCAGGCAGAGATCAAGCAAATTAGCGAGGTCCAGAAGTCTGTCCAAAAGGTCAGGGCAACAGGCAAAACAGCGTGGTCCAAGGTACAGGCAAACGATTCAGGGTCTCAGGCAAGCAGGCAGGGGTCATACACAGAAGTTCAGTCCAGCAGGTATATACCAAATGGCACAGGAGCAGGTTAGCAGCAGCCAGGAACACACGGGATGAACTGCACAGAGCTCAGCTAGAGGCAGGTACTTAGAGCAGTGCAACAGGTGCAGTTCTAATCAGGCATAATGCAAGGAGATTAACTCCTTCAGGCACATAGAAGAGTTCAGGAACAGAACAGCAGCACCTCTGGTGGTATGAGGCACTGCTGCTAGGTGCAAACAGCAGACAGAGTTGTAACAGAGATTGGACGATAGCTAGAACAGCACGTAGGGTCCTTGTTTGGCTTGGGAATCATCACTATGGTAGAGCGGGTGGATTCATCATGAAATTTACCTCCCGACAGTATATTATTAAACAAATGGGTCATGTGAGGCACCAACTCTTTAGAAAACGTTTTGTAATATGACATCATAAATCCGTGGGGACCAGGGGCTTTAGATTTTTTCGGAGTTTTCAACGCAAATGTCACCTCCTCGACTGTGATGCCTTCATTAAGGGTTGAAGCCTGATGAGGCGTTAGTGTGGACAGGAAGCATTTCTTTAAATATGAATTAATTGTTTGGGAGGGAGCTACCAGGGTAGTCTGAACTTCATGGAGATTATACATGTTTTCATAGTAGCTATGAAAAGTGTCATTAATGACCCTGGGTTTATAGGACAAGTTCCTGTTTTTATTTCTGATTGTAGTAATTGTTTGGGAAGCCCGCTTAACCCTTAGTCTTTTGGCCAGAAGTGTGTCGGCCTTGTTTCCCTTCTCATAAAAAGATTGATTAAGCCATCTCAGCTGACGTTGGGTTTTTTTCTGCGACAATCGATTGGATTTCTCCTCTAATCTTTTGTATTAATGAGGGGGAATTAGACTCCTTATGAGCCGTTTCTAACTCTTTTTAAGTTGAAGGGATAGTTTATTGAGGGTCTTGGGTTCTTTTTTTCTGCGAGAAGCAAATTGAATAATGTCCCCTCAGATAACCGCTTTATTGGCTTCCCAAGTTGTGGGGATCGGGATCTCCAGACTGGAATTATTCTCAAAATATTTTGTGATAGATTCGGCTATGAGTTCCTTAAACCAGGGAGTTTGAGGAGAGTCTCATTTAAGTTTCAAGAAGTTCTGCCCCGGGGGTTCTGAAGAACGTCGACCGAAAGTGTTAATATGGAGTGGTCAGACCAAGTGTTAGGGACAATATCAGCCTTTTTTATGTGCTGAAATAAGTTTGTACACCCCATAAACATATCTATCCGAGAATAGGATTGGTGAGGAAATTCGTAGAACGTATAGTCCCTAGATGTAGGGTACAGCGCTCGCCATACGTCAAAGAGACCGGCCTCAGTCGCAAGTTTTTGCTAATTTTTTGTGTGTGAGGAAGGAGGGGAGGAATGCCTGGTGATTGATCTGACTAAAATAGGAGACATTACGGTGTTAAAATCCCCTCCTAACAGGAGCAGGCCTTTTCGGGAATGGTGTAATTCCGAGAAAAAGTGGCCGCACCAGCTTACTGAGGATCCCACTGCACTCATCGTTTAGAGGCAGTCATCTCGAGAGGTTTCACAGCGCACTAACCCTATAGGGGTAAGTCTATTGCCACCAGCAAACCACCAGCATTGTTTGGATGGGACTATTATGTTGTTTATGCAGAAACACTTTGCATCAATCGTGAATACCGGAATTTATCCACACTACAGGTTTAAAGACTTTGTGCTTGGTTACCAGACTATCTATATGCATTTTGAACTTTATCTCTGACCTATGTTGCCTCTGAGGTTAATACAATCTTCTTGAAGGCGAGACACTCTCTGATCTATTGTTCATCAGAGCCTGGCATTCCGAATACTACTTGGACCACTGTACACCTATTGGACTCAATTTACCTCTTTGGGACCTCCGTGTCCAAGCTAGCGAGGACTTTGCTATTTGTTTGAGGTTTGAGCCAAGGTGATTTTATTGTTTATGTTCGCTATACCTATATGCAGTTCAACCTCTGTATTTATTCACAAGTTGTAACTCTATATCACATTTTGTGCATTATACCTTTGTTATTGTTCACAAGTTGCAACTTTGTGTCATTTCTTGTGATGTCATTGTAACATTTGGAATAAATCCTTTTGCACAAATTATATACATGTGCGCCAAGGGGACACCGTTATTATTGTCCATACCTTTGTAAGGGCTGGAACTACCCTTGCCGATCCCATTCCCCCTGTGCTGCAATACCTATTACACCCTACACATACCAGGGAGCACTCACCAACATCCACTACATTTGAAAAAGGCTGTCTGACCTGTATTAGGAGCGTATATGTTGGCGAAGGTTATATCAAGATGCTGTTACGAGCCGCGGCGGTACTCACAGCCACCGCTGCTCACTTCTGATGCCCTCTGACATCCCGGCCGTCACCTTGATGACCGGGACGTCATTTCCGGAGTCTACCCGACCGTTGCCAAGGACGCCACTCGGACTCCAGCAGGAGTAGCGCCGCGTCCCAGCGGCTGGGAACAGCCGGGCGCCTGCGCAGAAATAAACACAAGCCTGTGGGCTAATTTAATGGACGATTATTAATTAAGCAGAGGGCTCTATGTGATTTAAGAGCTAGGCTCTGATTGGCTGATGCTGGTATTTAAGGCAGTGAGGTCTACTGGGTTAGCGCCTAAGAACCGGAGAAAATAAATATATAGGCGAGGTACGCCTACACAATAATTTAAGCCAAGGCACAAAGTGTGGGAATGCTTATAACTTTCGAACCTTAATATAATAACAAAATCCCAGAGTGAGCGGGTGTGCGGCTAGGAGGACATAGAGTCCCCCGTCCAGAGCGGCCATTCCTTTCTTAAAGTGTCTCTTGGATGAAAACTACATCCGCTCCCATATTTCTCATTTCTTTTAATGCCCGTAATCTTTTCTCAGGGAGATTAAGACCCTTGGCATTAATTGAGACCAATTTAAGTTGAGCTGTCATGGAGGATCTACATAAATCAGAAGAGCACCTCTGATGTCAAACAGACAAATTGAATTAGCAGTTGTAAATACAAGGCAAACCTGAGCCTAAAAAATGTTGAGAGGATTGTGTAAATTGACATTACCAGGAAGACTGGGAAAGGAGAGCCACAGGAGGAAAATGACAATACAGACACAGACAGACCTAATAACATATAAAGACATAACAAGTAACACACAATTAAACCGCTCCAGGGAAATGGGAGAGGAAAAGCCACTCCCATCTCTCAGAATTCTTGCCGCGGTGTGGGGAGAAAACAGTGACTAACAGAAACATCCTATAAATGTAACAAACATTATAAGAACTTTCAAGATAGAATCAGTAACAATACCAATAATAATAATAACCAGAGGACGACAAGACTTGTTTTTAGGTGATCCTCCAACCTAGACAAGCCCGGAACTCTGACTTGCCAAAGAAAATACTTGGAGAACAAAGATTCTGTGCATAATAAAGAACCGGGTACATATCTAACTTTAACTATTTAGGTGTTCATTTTCAGGCTCATGGAAAGACATGGTGAGTGCAGGGATCCATTACTCCCATATCCTGGTTACTAGATAGAGACCCGCACAGATAAACTAATATGGGCAAAGTCTTGTAGACAGAGGAGGCTGCACCACATGTTTTATGATGGAGAGAAGGAATAGCCCAAACACTTCAAAAAAACCAGAGAAGATACTTGAAAAACCAACATTTTTCTTTACGAGGTGTCAGGTCAAGAGCTGGGTACATATCCTATGATAACCGTTCCTGCGCACATCCTCAGACAGAAAAGTCAGGAAGAGTCATAACAAGTATGGTAGACTTTTACTCCAGTATCTCAGCTACCAGAAGGAGACCAGTATAATTGAGTTGAAGTAGGAAAGGCCGTGCCACCCAAGAGCCCTGAGTGTATCAGTATAGCGCCGGCCCCAGCTAACTGAGTGACTAGTTGACCCAGAGATTCCCTGGTTACATCGAGCACAGGAAAGAGATAGTTCCGGCTAAAGCATCAGATTATGCGTCCAAAGACTCTGGGGCAGTGATGGCTAACCTGTGACACTCCAGGTGTTGTGAAACTACAGGCCCCAGCATGCTTTGCCAGCTATCAGCTAGTTATCTACTGGCAAAGCATGCTGGGGCTTGTAGTTTCACAACACCTGGAGTGTCACAGGTTAGCCATCACTGCTCTGGGGGATTACGTCGTCTTCTCATGGTACTTCCAGAACTTCCAGCTGTTTGCCAGGAATCTGAACCAGTCGGATGCATTCGGACAAAGTGTTGTTGCCATTCCGGAAGCGGCATCACCTGTATTCCCAGTTGCGAGCAAAATGGATTGATATCTTGGACACTTGCAAGTTAAAGGGAAATCCCCATCGATATTTAATGTTCTTAGCCCGTAGTGTGTCAGTGTCACGGGCACTAGGAGGCTTTACCCAGTATCACCCGCTGATGGTCTTATCAGAGCAGTAGAGTTGGTATATGATACTCTGATGGCAGGGTGATAATGGAACTGGAAACAGCAGATGGTTAGAGAATGCTCAGAAAGTCTATGACTAGCAGCACTGGTAAACAATAGGTAACTGAACACGAGGATCTGGATGAACAAGGACACGTGAGGGTAGTCAGTGGTCTGCGCACGGCAAGTTGTACCACTGCTATAGTGAGAAGAATGTCCAGGAGTAATAAGGAGGTGGAAGTCAGCGGTCTGCGTATAGCAAGTTGTACCGCTGTCTGTAGTGAAGGAATGGAATCCAGGTGAAGGTCACGGGGAAGTCAGTGGTCTGCGAGTAGCAAGTTGTACCACTGCTTATGTGAGAGGATATATGCAACTGGTGACACAGGGAAACAGGAATCAGTGGTCTGCTTCTAGCAAGTTGTACCACTGAATATATATGTGAGGAAGGACACGAGGAGATAAATGCTATGCAGAGTCTACACGGGTACACTGAACTTGATCCCACGTTGAACTGCACACAATGATAATAATGAATGAACAGCACTGCACAGATAAACAAAGTCACTCAAATAGTCCAGCAAAAGGAAACACAGTCAATAATAGCAATAGTCTCAGGGGATGGAAACTCCGGAGGAGGACAACTCAGTCCAGATGGATATGCAATACACCAGCACAGTCAATGAGAAGTATGCATACCGTGGTTCAGATGAGCAGGCTGTTAGGGATAGCTGCAGGGATACCTGAGCGGCCGGGAACAGACGAGATGCGAAGTCCTTGCAGAATGGAAGCGGCAGGTAGGTGCAGCGCACTGTAGGTAGGACAGCAAAGATGACAAATACTCAGGAAGCAGTAGTATATTGAATAGAACAGCAGGAGACCACGGAAGAGTTGAAGCGATGTAGCAAAGCTGGAAGCCGAGGAGCGTAGACTCGAAGCAACAGGCGAGTTGACACAAATGGACACACTGTAGAAGCAGTAGGCAGCGGGTCAGCTGACGGCAGGTAGAATGCAGACTGAAGCGCTGAGACGAGCAGACTCTGTAGACACGCTGAAGTAGCGAACAGGAATCAGCTGGAACAGTAGCGATGTAACTCAAGAGAGTTTGCAGTAATCTGTAGCTATAGATACACGGAGGCAGCGGATAGGAATCAGCTGCTGGAGTCACGAAGAAACACAGGAGAGTTTGCAGTAATCTGTAGCTGTAGATACACGGAGGCAGCGGATAGGAATCAGCTGCTGGAGTCACGATGAAACACAGGAGAGTTTGCAGTAATCTGTAGCTGTAGATACACGGAGGCAGCGGATAGGAATCAGCTGCTGGAGTCACGAAGAAACACAGGAGAGTTTGCAGTAATCTGTAGCTGTAGATACACGGAGGCAGCGGATAGGAATCAGCTGCTGAAGTTACTAGGAAACACAGGAATAGAAGTGGTCTGGAAACCACAAACGGCAAACAGGAATCATCATTAGCTGAACACACGAGGAGGCACTGGAACACCTTCAGAGACTCATGAGGAATGAGACTCCATGAGACTCCAAGATCAGGCCACGTGGTATTGACCACAGGTGCTTAATATAGGGAGTGTTGCCTGATCAGCCAATTAAGTTAAAGGAACAGAACTTAAGGTTAAAAGGGACTGCACATGCGCAGTACCTCATAATAATGGACGGACATGGTTCCTAGCTACTTTAGAAGTAGCACTCACAGTCCGGTGAGTGACAGTCAGTTAAGGGTTTAATCATACGATGCATCTGCAAGGTATTCCAAGAGAGAGATCCTGAAAGATTTGAAGTCTGTTTCCATTGTACTCTGTCATCCAGCTTTCTCAATTTTTGGAGAATAGCTTCCTTCTGTACATAATAGTGCAAGCGACAAATCACGTCTCTTAGCCGATCAGATGGAGAACCCCTTGGTTTCAGGGCCCTGTGAGCCCTATCGAATTGGATACTTGTAGAGAGATCCTGCTCAAGAATCCCATTGAAGACTTTAGTAAGAAAGGCAATTAGATTTTGTGTGGCTATTTCTTCAGGGATTCCACGAATATGCAGTTTATTCTTGCGGCCCCTGTTATCCAGGTCATGAACTCTACTTTGCAGCAAAAGAAGATCTTGGGCCTGCCGAGCTACAGTGTCGCTAAGAAGATCATGCCGAGCCACAGACTCATATTTAAAATCTAACATAGATATTCTAGACGAGAGACGGGTCAAGGAGGGAATTGTCCGAGAGGTGCCTGGTTAGGCGGCTGCAGACAATTCGCTCAAGTAATTTAGAGGCATAGGGGAGAAGAGAGATAGGGCAATAGTTGGCAAGAGATGTGGAGTCGAGATTGGGTTTCTTGAGGATAGGAGAGATGAGAGCATGTTTAAATGAGGGGTACTACACCAGAGGAGAGTGATAGGTTGAAAAGGTGTGCGAGGTAAGAGCAGGCAGTGGGAGAAAGAGAGCGAAGGAGGTCAGAGGGGATGGGATCGAGAGGGCAGGTAGAGGGTGGAGAGGAAAGAATGAGAGAGCGAACTTCTTCACCTGTTGTAGGGCAGAAGGAGCACCAGAGTTTGGGTGTTGGTGGGAGGTGAAGTGAAGAGGGAGGCGGGAGAAGGGGAGGAGGAGATGTTCAGTCTGATTGCCACCTTTTTCTCTTCCAAAATTGAGGCCAAGTCAGAAGCGGACAGGGAAGACGGGACAGAAGGGGGTGGGGGGGAGTGTAGGGAGCTGAAGGTGGCAAAGAGGCGGCGGGGATTGGAGGACTGAGAAGAAATGAGGGACTTAAAGAAGGATTGTTTGGCGAGGGAGAGGGCGGAGTAGAAAGAAGAGGATGAATTTAAAGTGAAGGAAGTCGGCCAGGGAACGAGATTTCCTCCAGAGGTGTTCAGCAGTGCGAGAGCACTTTTGGAGGAAGCGGGTGAGTTTTGAGTGCCAGGGCTGGGGAATAATGCGGCGTCTGCTGACAGTAGAGGCCGGGGCGACAGTGTCCAGGGCAGTAGAGAGGGAGAGATTGTAGAGGGAGGACGCCTGGTCAGGACAGACCAGGGAGGGAAGGGGTGATAGGAGAGTTTCAAGAGAGGAGGAGAAGGAGGTAAGGTCAATAGCGTCAAGGTTGCGCCTGGTGTGGGTGGCTTTGGGCGAGGCAGGACAGGGGAGGAGGACAGAGTGAAGGAGAGGAGATGGTGGTCAGAGAGTGGGAAGGGAGAGTTGGAGAAGTCAGAGAGATCACAGAGATGAGAGAAGACAAGGTCAAGGGAGTGACCAAGACAGTGGGTGGGGGAAGAGGTCCACTGAGTGAGGCCTAGGGAGGAGGAGAGGGCGAGAAGTTTGATGGTGGCGGGGTCAGAACTGTTGTCAATAGGAATATTAAAGTCACCAAGTATGATGGAGGGAAGGTCAGAGGAAAGGTAGTGGGGGAGCCATGAAGCGAAGTTGTCAAGGAAAAGGGAGGAGGGTCCTGGGGGACGGTAGATGACGGAGACACGGAGGTGGATGGGGGAGAAGAGCCGGATGGAGTGTACTTCAAAAGGAAGAGAAGGAGATGGAAGGTAAAGTGGGAATGACCCGAAAAGTGCAGTTAGGGGAAAGGAGGAGACCCACTCCACCTCCTGGACGCTCATCCGGTCTGGTGGAGTGGGTGAAGGAGAGGCCCCCATAGGAGAAGTAAGCCAGGTTTCAGTGATGGCAAGAAGATTTAGAGAGTTGGAGATGAAGAGGTCATGGATGGAGGCCAGTTTGTTACGGATGGACCTGGAGTTCCAGAGGGCACATAAGAAGGGGAGGGAGGGAAGAGGGGAGATGCGGATGAGATTGTCATGGTTGATAGGGCTAGGGGGAGGGTGAGGGGTGGGGCAGCGAGAGAAGGGGGCTCGGGGAGAGGATGGGTATAGGAAAGGAGCGGGGCGGCATGGTGAGGGACAGGGATGGACGGGGAATAATAGAAGGGGCAAGGGTAATTAACACAGAGGTGAGGGCAGCAAAGGGAGACAGAAATGGACCAGAGCAGATAAGAGGCTTAGTTAGATTAAGGATAGACGGAGTAAAGTAAAACAAAGATTTAGTTAGATTAAACTAGTTAGATTAAGCTTAATTAGATTAGGGATTGACAGAACAAAGTAAGACAAAGACAAAGATAGGACTGTAAGGGACAAAGGAATGGAGCAAGAACAAAAGGCGGTCGCAGAAGCGATATAAAGTGCCGTAAAGAATTAAAATAAAATGGAGAAAGTTAAAAATGCAAATAAAGTACAATAATTAAGATAAAGTACAATAATTAAGATAGAATAATTAATATAAAATACAGTACAATACAATAAAATAAATTGCAGTAAAATAAGGTTAAACTAAGGTTAAAATGAGTTTACGGTAAATTAGAAATGAAAACACAAAAAATTAATTAAATAGAAATGAAAACACAAAAATTAAATAGCAGTAAAATAAGGTTTAACTAAGGATAAAATAAGCTTAAGGTAAGTTAGAAATGAAAACACAAGGTGGCGAAAATGATGTAGGGCTGCAGAGAGCCGATACCGGGTCCAGGGCAGGAAAGTCCAGGGAGACCAGGAGTCCAGGGTCCAGGGCAGGAAAGTCCAGGGAGACCAGAGAATCAGGAGAGTCACGGTAAGGACAAGAGCCACGCTGAGGCGGTGAGGCAGAGTCACAGGCCCGAGGAGATGGTGAGACGGTTGTGGAGAGTAAGGCAGCGTTGAGAGGCTTCAGTTCAGCAGCAGGAGAGAGCATCAGGACCGGAGCAGTGCCGCGTGGAGGGCGGCTACAAGGGCAGCTGGAGACAGCATCAGGAACTGGAGGAGCAGGCGTCCGGACCGGAGCAGTCGGAGACAACAGCGGGACCAGTGCAGGCGGAGGAGAAAGAGCAGCGACACGTTGGTATGGGATGGTGGCGTGGAGGTCGGAGACCAGACGTGGCAGCGAGGAGGCCAGTGACCGAAGACAGCATCAGGAAGACGGAGCAGCACGTGGAGATCAGGCGGAGAGATCAGCAGTGGTCGGCATCAGGGTCCTCAGGGCAGCACAGCAGAGAACACAGAAAGAACTTCAGGCGGAGAAAGTAGCAGCAGACAGCGTCAGGATCAGCGGAGCGGGGAACGGGGGCATCACAGACGATCAGGGTAAGAGACAGCAGAAATGCTGTAGAGGTGTACCCAGGTGGAAGGCTGGTTCCAAAGTTGCAAAGTTTCCGCTCCCCATACCTGAAGGCTGTTATCACAATGGTAGAGCCCCAGATGGTGATGCTGAATCAGGTTCAGTTTGTCCATCCAGTAGGGACTGATGTGCCTGAGAGGACAGACGGAGAAACTAAGTGGCTAAGCAAAGATTGGAGCTGGACCACTATATATCAAAATATAATTCTAGAAAGTAAAGGAATGGAAGTGCACATTCTGCACCCTGTCGAATGTTGACACCATTTTCCTAGTAGTATAATGCACTGGAGAAGCGATGTTCTCTTATGAGTCAGGACAGATCTCACTAACTTCAGGAGTGTAGTGATCTTCTCCTGTGGCATGAATACTCTCTGGAGACGAGTTTGGAAGAGAAGACCCAAGAACTCCCCGGAAACCGTTGGATTTTTGATAATTTATTATAAACCTGATGAGCTGGTATTTGAAGGTGGCTGAGAAGCAGATAGAAGTCTGCATTTATCAGCAAATTGTCCAAATATGCACTCATGGTGACTAGTCTATTGGTCCTTACTCCAGGGAGGCCAGGGGAAAAACAACTAACTGGGTGGAGAACCTTGAAAGTCTAGAGTATAACTCCTCTTTATGATTTCTTCTAACCATGCATCTGAAGAGGCATGACATTTGTCTTGGAAAAGCAGAAGGCGGCTTTTCACCACAGATGTTGGCTAGAACCTTGCCATTCTGTTGGATTTTCTGAGGGCTTGGGTAAAAGCATCTGGATGCCCACATATGTTTGCCCTTCTGATTACCATCTTATAGGGTAAAGGAATAACCCCTTGAGGTAGAACCTTTCTGTTTTGCAGTAAAGTGAAAGGAACTAAACCTTGGCACCTTTACCTTGGGAGAATTAACCAACAAAAGATTTGAGACTTTTCTCACCGCTGTACTGAGCAATTTTGGCTTCTCACATATTTGATGTTTGCCAATCGGCAGGCAATAAATAAGCAAGTATCATTTGATACGGGGTACTCCTCTCTTTCATCAAGGGTACCCCCAGCTTTCTATGGACCAGGGACAGGGATATAGAGGCTCTAAACAAGCCTGTCCCTATACCTGTCATTTCCCATAGACTTTAATGGACTATGCACACATTTATAATGTAGGAAAGATTCACTTCCTCCTGCAGCATCATAAAACAAACAGATTTTTTTTAACTCCTTAAATGCAGTAGCCAACTGGGACTTGTTAGCATGAAGAGGAGTCCCACTCACTCTGAACATTCCAGGGGTTAAGGGTAGGAAGTCTGAGCTGGGTGTACCTGACTGAAGACCTCTGATCCAATCATTTCTCAATTGGCTTTACTGACACATGCCGATGCAAGGATGAGTCTTAGGTCCGCATCTGCTGCGACATATAAATGGACTTTAAAATGCCCTTGCATTTTTTTGTCTGCACTTTCTTAGAGAAGCAGAACCTAGCACAGGAATAATAGTAGATTTAGACAAATTCCCCACAGTCATGTCCAGCTTAGGAGGGTACTTCACCCTGCAGTATCTTCAGCCAGCAAAGGATACAGAACAGAGAATCTCCATCAACCTGGGATTTATCATCAGGTTTAACTAATGCTTTGCCTAACATCTCAGATGCTTTTTCTTAAAGATAGAAACATCTGGAAAAGAAGGATCCTCTGAATCCTGAATATTGAGCATATGGTGATCTGCCATGATCAATTTGTCAATTACCCTTCTAAACAGCTCTTCTTTGATACTAGTAGAAGTATCATAATCGGAATCTCCCAGTAACTCACCTTCCTTCTGAGAGGAAAACTCTGAGCCAGAGTTCTATTGGAAATACACCCGAGAAGGATCTGGCTGGTTATGCAGCTTCTGACCTGAAGAAGAATAAAATGGCTTTCCCAGTGATAAAGACAATTGTACTATGCCCATGACACACTTTTCCAAAGTCTTAGCACAAGGTGGTTCGATCTGGGTTATTGCAATGGGCTCTGTTCAAACTTGAGAACACTTTCCTGAAGGAAAACATCAAGTTCAGATGCCCTAGGGTTGGAGAAAATGGAAATATTCTCACTCGCCTCCTTCTGACATGCAGCAATGCGAGTTAGCGCAGTGATGGATTGGTACTGCGATCTCACCAATGCAAGTTCTGCCATCTCAGCTGTGTCACCCCCAGATGATTGCTGTTGTCCATTAGGCAGTTTAGCCTGACCCTTGGAACAGGTAAAGTTTATAGTGGACTTAGAACTAGTCCTTTTGTCCGACATTAAAATATAGGAAAATTATTTAAACAATGTCTCAGAGAAATAGGAATACCCTAAGGAAATTGTGCATTACGACAAAACGCATAGGAGTACTTACTTAATCCTTGCACCTCTGAACTGTTTGCATCCTAACAACACCTTTGGGACTCTTGTCTGCAGAACGAACGGGACGGAGACTCAGAGCCACTACAGTGGGTATACACCTCGTCCCCAGGAGCACCAATCGTGACAGCAACAGCATATTTTATACAAACAAAATAAGGGAACTGATATATATAGGCGCAATTAAGAACTGTTCAGCATCCCCTCTCATCCATACACCCTATCCACAGAAGGTCTCTTAAAAGTCACAAAAAGTGAATGAAAGAATGGCGCTATACCATAATGTCCCTATTTATAAATGAATAAATACATATATATACCTCTTTCATCCCTCATGCCTCTCCCCATATCCCTCTTTCATCCCTCTCCCCATTTCCCTCATTCATCCCTTATGCCTCTCCCCATTTCCCTCATTCATCCCTCATCCCTCTCCCCATTTCCCTCATGCCTCTCCCCATTTCCCTCTTTCATCCCTCGTGGCTCATTTTCAATGATGTCCCTCATTTTTCTCTGCTCATTGATCTCTGTTAAAAAAAATTAACTTACTAACCTGTGGAAAGCTCCGACGTCCTTTATTCATGCTCCTCTGGGCGGCTGGATAACAGGAACTCCTCCTCCATGCGTGTCACTTCTATTCCCCTGCTCAAACTGAAAATCACACTACCGTGCAGGTGCAGAGAGCCCACACACGGCTCTCTGCACCTGCGCGGTAGTGTGGTTAATCGAAGTGTTGCCGTCGGGAGTCAGCTGTTTGATTAGCTCTGCCCTAACAGAGGGGGAGGAGCTTCAATGCAACGTGGGCCTACCAGTGAATAGCCCGGCTCCCCAACAGACTAGTTCGAGGCTGGTGGTAAGGACCCATTTGTACCTATGTCCAGGATTGTTTTTTAAGGAATATATTTTATTTGTATTTTTATCCAGTTGTTGTACTGGCAGTAAAGCTGTATCTGTGATTTTATAGCCTCCTATTTTATTTCGTTGGTGAAAGTAATATTATGGTATTTCACCTTCAATATTATAAAGGAGAATTAATCACTTTTATGGATGTGTGCCATTAGGAAACACTGCACCATAATTTGTTTTTCTATTTTTATATATATATATATATATATATATATATATATATATATATATAACATGTTGAATTACACAAAGAGCATTTTCACTTCGAGTAAGAGAAATAACTTTTATGAAGAACACTGCACTACAAAACAGTAAAGAATGAACTATTGATATATAAGGACATTATGTTATAGCGCCATCCTTCCAACAGCATATTTTACATTGTTCACTTTGACGGACACTGATGTAAGTGCGATCATTTTAACCTATATTAAATGAACAGGATAGAGCATTCCACATCATTAAACACCCTGACTCCAGTAAAGTATAATGGGCACAAGACTGCATGAATATCTGAACTGAAAGAAATGAATCATTACAAAGCCTTTTGGTATTCTATCTACTCCATACACACTGGGAGTATTAAGTTAATTATAAAAGACTATTACCTGTTTTTTTCAAAACACATACAGGACCCCCCTCCTAGAGACTTATTAGAATAATTGCTACCAAATCCTGACAGCCAGATATTGGGAATAAATACTAAAACATTGTTACAATCATATGACACAGTTACAGTTTATATAGTAACCACTTTATAAGCTTGCAACACATAGGGGGTAGTCAATTGTCAGCGAGTTTTTTTTTCCCCCCGCAGCGTAAAAAACAAAAACAAATCTCCTGCGGGGTTTTAACTGCAATACCGATCGTTTTAAGTTAGCGCAGCGGGAAAACTCGTGCAATTCAACTGAAAAAGAGGGAACGCTGCCCCTGTACGTTAATCATTGTGTTTGCGAGTTTTTAGGGGCGTTTTAACGCTGTCATGTAGAACACAAAAAAAGGTTTGCATACATTTTCATACATTAGATTGCATTACACATTGATAATATCTACATTACAGTACTTTCTTTAGCACATTTTTTAATTGAACTATTTTTTACCATACAATCTATACCATGTCAAAACACATTACTACATTCATATTTGTACCAAAAACATACATAAATATAATTACTTAGTGATGTTTTTATTTTTTTTATGTTTAATTTTATTTCATTATTTCTTCACAAGAAAATCAACACAAGTTAGGCATTAGTGATAAACAAAAGTTTAACTTTTTTCCACATTATTCGATGATCTTAAATACTTTTCAGAGGTTTTTTTATTTTTAACACACCCCAAAGAGGTACGAGATAAAAACAGCATATTTGCCTGTTTTACCCACCGCGTTAAAAAACAATTGAATAGTTTTTAACGAGGCTGCCTCTCGCACACCCTATACTTTCAATAGACGTTCTAGAGTGCGAGACCGGTTCATAAAAACAACCTGAGCATTAAAAATGGAATTGAATTGTGGGTAAAGTTAACCCGCTCGAAAATGATAAAAAACAGCGTTAAAATGACTTAACGCGGTCAAAAACAAAAAAACTCGCCAATTGAATACCCCCCATATGGATTTATAGAGTATTATACAGTATAAACTGTTACAATCCTAAGTTTAAGTCTAAATACTAACCATTACACACTCGGAAAGGTAGAGGCAGCACCAGACCCATCTTATTTTCAAATAAATACAAACCAAAAAACGCAGAAGGAACATCCCTCTGCAAAGGGTCTACAGCCAGCAGTCCATACAACCCGTCCTGTTCTCTGAGCGCTGATCCTGAACCTGCATTTCTTAGCTCAATAAAACACCCAGCGCTCCAGGCACTTCATTAGAACTGAGGAGCTGCTGGTGCGGTTATAGAGGGGAGGAGCTTTTGTTCTAATCGTGGATCAGAAACTATTTTACACTTCTGTATTTATTACAAAGTGATGTATGGGTAGTTAGGGCAGGCTGGTCACTTTAGGTCCTTAACAAGGGTGGAGCATAACCGCTTTGTGAGAAAGTGTTTTGACATTGTTCAAAATGTGTAAGTAATTGCACCCAAATCATGTCCAATTTTATTTTTCTGAGTGTTCATGAATTATTAATGTTGCTGCTAATATGCTTCATTTTCAGAACCATCAGATTAAGTTTGATGGCAGCCCTGGTTTTTCTACTGTCTGTGACTTACCTCCTCACATCATGGCACTGCCCCTGTCCTCATTGATACAATCACATGAGTGGACACCATTCTGATGATCTTAATGGCCACAGGTTGTGCTAGCCTCACCCACTTCTAAACACCATGGATGAACAGCAGATGAAGATTGAATGTAATAAAGGTACTTTGAGTCAAGCACATTTTACAAACCTAGGGGCATATTCAATTAGCTTTTGGATTCGCGGTAACGCGCCGGAACAGCCGCGAAACGTAATACACGGTACCGCAATAACGTGGATTTTCGTTCGCAGCCCATAGGGTTGCGAACGAAAATCCGCGTTAATGCGGTACCGTAATACCCGCAAGAACGCGCACTTTTCGCGGCAACGCGCGTTACCGCGAATCAAAAAGCTAATTGAATATGCCCCCTAGAATCTATTTTAGTTCACTAGTGAACTGACTGTGCACAGAGTTGATAGATTCAGTCCTTGGCAACTTCTTTTTCTTTTATTTTTAACTCTCCCTCAAATCTTTGCAATGCTCATATAATGGCACCTCTTTCAAAATGTATAAAGTAACCTTGTTGCCTTCTCATAGTGGAAGCTGCATATTATTTTATTATAATTTTAGTGTCTACTGTACCAGTCAAACAGACCAATCTAATAATACCAGTGAAAAATAAATTAGTCATGGCAAGAATGGATAGTTTTATTTGTATTTTGGGCCTTTTTCTCCCTTGCTCCACAAAGAAAGACCGCAAAGGATGTCACGCAAACACAAGCGATTCAAACATACAACCAAATAAAAAATGTAAAAATGTGTACATGATAAATGTACAGATATTTAACAACATTCACTGCAGCAACAACATACCCCATTCTTATTATGATATTGGTTGTCATGTATTTACACTAGGTATAGTTTAAGTGCATAGATCAATTACATAGTGTTTTATAAATACCTGTTCCACCTGAAGAGTGAGAGAGAATACATTGAGGGCTTGTTCTCAAACACATGCACTGGTAAAATGGCACGAAAACACATTTTAGTGATGTGTGTTTACCAATACAATCTATTGTACTGGTAGTGCAAGAGCAACTGGGCGTGCTGCTAAAAGTAACATTTTAGAACGCAATGGTTGGAACAGCACTATTGAACATTCTTTGTCCAATTTTAAATGTGTGTTACATGCATTTATTAATGTGAAAAATAAAAAAAACTAGATAGATGTGAGCAAGCCATTAATGTCGGGAGTGTGTGTTGGGCTTACATCTGAGACAGGATACAGGTAGCAGTCAGAGAGCCATAGGAAACCTAAGTGTGGTTACTTTGGGCTCATTCAGCCATAGCAAAACCAGGTGAAATTATTATGAAGTTGGCTTTTATCACTCGGCCAATTATAGTTCACTGCAGGTAAGGGTGCAGTGCAAGATAGGGTTATATGAGAGCAGTTACTGACTGGTTTACTGAAAGGTGCAAACATGCATTAAACCATAGCAACAGAGAAGACGTCTGCTTTCATTGTCTAATTTGGATTTAATAAGGCTACTTTGTGTTACTGCACATTTGGACCTTTTAAGCAACGTTCGTATATAATTTTCCTCATTTCATGAAAACATAACACCATAATAATATTTGTGAACACATTTATTTACTGCATCTTTAAACTAATAGGTGACTTGGAGGTGGAAACTTCTCAGCCAGAGATTTTGGGAGTGTAAATGGCACTGGCCAATTGGAAGCAAGGGTTAATAATAGAATTCACAGCGCCTTAAAATGGTCAGGATAAGCCCCGCCCCTATGGCTGCAGAGTAAATTAGAAAACCACTGCAATCTGTAATGAAACTCTCCACTAGAAATCTACTGTATTCTAAACAGACAAGTGTGGCATTGTCCCAAATGTGTAAAATCATTTTTCTTTGTATTCATGATCGTGCCTGTTTTTTCCTTTTTTTTTATAGGATGGCTAATGTCTATTTAAATTTCTCCTCCCACTTGCTTATTAGTTCTTCTTCACTTCGCAAAGTGGATCCACCAATCTGTAATTTACATGAATTCAATAATCTCTCACTGCATTGATTTTATGTAGGACTGAACCGTTATCCTGTGTGTAACTACAGTGACCCTGCCACTGATTAGCAGACTAGCAATGCTTGTCGTGGTTATTCAGCACAGTCACATTCATTCTGTTCCACTCATTTTTTAATATATATATGTACACTAATTACAAAAGTAAAACTCTGATATACTTGTCCAAAAAGAGTGAAGGCACACAACAGGAAACTTTGGAAGGAAAGCAAAAGTCAGAAATAGATGAACACAATGAAAGTATTAGATAAGGCAGATGGGTAGAAAGACAGCTAGGTTTCTGGATTGGAGCAGACCAGACATAAATCATAAAATTCTCTATAAGTGCCTTAAACATGAGGAGATCGTATTCCTCACTTTACAAAGGTGTTTGAAAGGGAGATTTAATCTCTTACTATAAATCACTGACTGGCTGAGCATTATGGGACAGTGCCCACTGTGCTGGCTAAGGTGAGTGACCTAGAATTGGAAGAGATAAGAGTATCTTCTGAAGGGTTGCACTGAGCAGTAGACTGAATATATCCCTTCACGCTGAAGATATGCTTTTAACTCATATTTGCAGAACAATCAATTTAAGGGACGATACAGTGCCATGGCTGCCTATTCCTGCAATAAGTTAAGCACGATTCTGATCATCAGCATGAGTTTAAGCATATTCAGTTTGCTACTTTATATGCATTTTTATGCATTAAAAGCAGCTATCACTACTTTATGACCTGCATTGCATTTATGAAAGGGGCTGTCCTTTTTCAAATATATATTCTTGTTATAATAAGTGGGATTATCGAAAGACACATGTTTAATAGGCAAATTAGAAGTGTTATGACCAGTTGAAGTGTTTTAAACCTGAAAATTGTGGACACTGTACACATTTTCTTGGGGGCTCGTTCACAAGAGCACTGGGAAAATGAGTAAAGAAAACGAACATGCGCCTTAGATGTTTTGCATGTGCGTTAATACATGAAGAAAAGGGGCTTATTCACACCTGGACTAGGAAAATGGCTAAAAATGGGTTGGGTGCTTACTAAAAAAAACTGCTGAGAAATAGGCCATGTTGATAATGTAATGCAGTGGTTAAATTTCCGAAACCCGAATAACCCAATTTATTTTAGCTTTTTTAATGCGCTTTTCATGAGTTTATTAACATGTGAAAATAAAAGTGAATAGGTGTGAATGTCAAAACACCAGCTCTCTCTAAAGATCATTTACAAACTACTCACTACAAATAGCATGCAGGACACACTTATAATATACAAATATGCCCAAGTCACTGATCTGATCTTACAAGTAAACAGCTGTCAGCAGCACTAAATGCTACAGCAGACTTTCCTTTACCTGTGATACCTGTATATATATAGCACATTTCAAATGCATCATAATTGCAGCCCACAGTAAACCAAATACAAAATAAACAGATTGTAGGACTAATGTAAGTCCATATACCTTATAAAGTCCTGTATTTTACATACATGAAAAAAACGCTCTTACAAAGCTTTAAAAGTTGTTTTCATGGTTTGCATTTAGTAGCGTAACTAGGTAAAATAGGCAGTAACGTCTGTAACCAATGCCACATTAATATGGATGGGTGGGTGTCTCTGAAGAGCGAGACACAGCCCATGGCTCTCCAGCTGATACCTGCATGTCCCAGAATGCTTTGCCAGCCTTGGTGATTAGCAATAATCCCTGTGATTTCTTTCAGAAGATAGATTCATGTTTTATACATATATACAGAATGTAAAAATAATTGTGAATTATACACATAATGAGTAATTAAACTTTTGAATAATAAATATAAATATTTGAATTCATTTTTCCCCACATATTGAGAGTTGAACTATGGGTAGATCATGATATAAAAGTTGGCAGCATACAGATATGAAATGGGTAACGGTAGTGAGTAAATTAAAGCTGGACACTTCTGTTCCTCTACAACTAATGCACAGTTTTTAAGACATATTGCACATAAATGGCTTTTGTTCGTTTGACGGCTAACTTGTGCACTCACACACAATGCAGTAATGAAAAGCAGAACTAATTTCATATAGCAGTTTACAAAACAAAGCAATTCCTTTCACAAAATAATAAAAAATATATTCATATATTATTTCCCCTGAAAGTCTCCCTTGTGACCAGGGTTCAGTCCATAAATACTGGTCAGTCTGATTGTCCAGTGGAGGATGTGGGATCACCTCATGCCGTGAGGTCTGAGATAACCAATTTATCCATCTTATTATTAATCTCAGGAGCAAAGATGATTTCATCTCCTTCGTAGTCATCTTCAAAAGACCTGGAGACAGTATCAAAATAGAATATCATTTTTAGCCAATTCATTTATTTGGGAAGTAACTGTAACAAGATTTCCTGTTCTAGATGTAGTAATCTCTTCAGCCCCCTGCCTGAATTAAACCCTATGGGGACATATCCACAGCTACGATGTTAGGTGGAGCTATTCTGTCCATGCTTGTTCAAAACTGCTCCTGAAACATCAGAGTAAGGGACTCACCCCTCTTGTAAGTGTTCAGTGGCAGATTCCTCAGCAACTAGGATCTCATATTCTTCAGCCGCATATCTGTCCCAGTCTGATGGTTCTGGTGTGTCACTGTCAATGTCCTGCAGAGAGATCAGGGAAACAGGCTGTTGTAGAGTCATGGTACTATCTATTGCTGGATTGCTAAGAGACAATGGGAGTAACATAAGCAGTTACAATTAGATTTCTGTTAATGGAGAAATCCAGGCCTGGCCAACCTGTGGCTCTCGAGGTGCTGCGAAACTACAAGTCCCAGCATGCTTTGCCAGTAGATAGCCAGACGATAGCTGGCAGTGCCTGCTGGGACTTGTAGTTTCACAAACATCTGGAGAACGCCAGGTTGGCCAGGTCTGGAGTAATCAATGACCTTTGCTCCACAATACCTGTGTGTTACAAGAGCAGAGCTTAGTAATGTGCACAGGTAGAGCTGATTTCTCAGCATATTTTCATGAAGTAAAGAGGATGTGAACAAATGGTATAATGCTCTATGTATTGATATTCTCCCTTTATTAAGCAACTAGTGAATTAAGGGGATGTACAGATGTCATGATCACTATTTAATTAGAAACCAACCAAATGAGACGAGCTGACAGTACCTTTTGCACTGCAAAGGGATCTCTCTGTTCATGGTCCAGGTACTTCTCAAGGTTAAAGCAGGTGTCGTAAAATATATGACCCATTCGGCATTGTTTCAGGTCTCTCAAAGTTATTCGACCTAAAAGTGAAGGAAGGCGCAACCGTCACTTAAATTATAGCCTTAATCTCCAGGCTGCATCTCTGAAAGCACTTTCTAACCATTGTTCATTTGATGTGAATTTCTAGGCTTTTAAACAATTAGTAGGTAGTAAGAGCACATGATGCATATTAGACCATTAACATGAATTTCCATTAAGTTTTTTGTGATGACATGACAAGATCTATCTATACATTATTCCATATGGTGTATCTTGCATATAGCTAGAGATACGTTATCTGTATGGTTAACATGTCCTTTATACTGACTGAAGCACCAGAAATACAACATGCTGCCCTGAGTGGAGAGGACGTATACTAGAGATGAGCTGCGTCCAGCATGCAGGGTATAGGAGCCTTTAGACTCCTCTAGTTCGGTGTACTTGGCACTGCTACTAAAAGCTAAATCTTCATAGTTCGAGCAGTGTTTTCTAATAGAAGTTGTCAACTTAAAACCAAAAATGAAATATGTGCAGGCTGTCTATGATGAGTAAGAGAGGCAGGAAGTATAGCTGTTCTTTCTTAGCTGTAGGACATAACAGACATCAGGACACCAGTGTCTCCACAGAACACAAGGGCCAGTCCTACTACTTCCCTGTGTACTAGCTACAGGCAGTACATCTTTCATTTCCCTAGTTGTAAGTTTTTCTAATCCATTATTCTGAAGTCCTGATGTCACCAATTATAACAAAATATGAAAAGCTACTAATGTGTTATAACAACATCAATGCTTCATACCTTCCACCTCTGGTTTTACCAGGTCTAATAGCTGACACAACAGGTCCTGGAAGGGTAATGGCTCAATACCCATAGTCTCCATCTTCTCACACTGCTCTTCATAGAAGTATTCCAGTTCATACATGGATAATACACCATCTCCATCCAAGTCCATGCACCGGAACCAGTACTCAATGCTAGGAGGGCAACACATTGCAATGTTTGTACAGTGGAGATGCATTTTCATACCCAGAAATAAGAGATCCATACTACCACTTTCCTTACTTCTTTATTTTTAATGCATGTAATGTATTCACGAAGAGACCGCACAGGTAACATATTATTAACGCCCAGGACAAACTGAAGTGTACTTATTATCTGTGGCATATGGATTACTGTGCTGCACATTTTATGGGTACATTTGTGAAATTACTAAGTGAATTACATTCTGGATTGATTACAGTGCAAAATAAGCTATTGACATGTTTCCAAGGTAATTAAAAGAAAGCCAATCCCACACAAAAGTTAAAGCTACAGGAAAAGTGTTGTACTGTGGAATTGTGGGCAGGGACAAGCATTCTCCCACATGCTTTATGGCAGCGGTGGCCAACCCACGTCTCTCTCGAGCCGCATGTGGCTCTTTGAGTTTAAATTTGTGGCTCCTGGCTGGCTGCTATGCTCTGGATGCCAAGCTGTTTGAGAGGTGTGACAGGTAAGTAAAGGGCATGTGGGAAGACTGATTGGCATGCATGTATGCGCATGTTTATACTGTGTATATATATATACATATATAAAAAGGTAAAGTCAGGCCCGGCGCTCCCATTAGGCAATGTTAGGCACTTGCCTAGGGCGCCGGGCTCTGGAGGGCGCCTGGAGGGCGCCACAGAATGGTAAATGACTTTAAAACTGTGCGGCGACCGCTGACCATACCTGTCACGGCCGCCGCACAGCATTCAGATGCACGGGAAGGGGGGAAGAGGGTATTGCTCACCACTGCCGCCTCTCTGCTCCGTCTCCTCCCCTCCACTCACTAGTGTCAGTGAGTGGAGGCGGCGGTGGTGAGACAAGGTAAGGAAAGACGGGGTGAGGGGGGAGGAAGGAGGAGGGTGCCGATTTTTGCGGGGGGGGCGCCGATTTTTGCGTGGGGGGGGGGGGGGGGGCGCCGATTTTGTAAAAATGCCTAGGGCTCCATGGACCCTAGCACTGTCCCTGGGTAAAGTTGTCTCTTTGCTGTATATATAGATAGTTTTTGGCTCTTGGGCCCCGGACTGGTTGGCCATCACTGCTTTACTGCATATTTCTGAAGTTGTGCACAAATGTGCTTTAAACTCCAGCAACCAAAGTGTCATTTTTTCTAGTGCAGTTTAGAAATTAAAACAAATATGATTGGTTGCTAATCGTTAAAGCACATTTAGACACTTGACTTCATGTCAGTAAATAAGACCAAAGTGTTGTAATCTCTCATCCAGAGAAACAAGACAAGCGATGACGATTATAAACAGCTGCCCCAATGTCATTCAGACTCAACAGTGAGGGGCAGAGATACAGGCAGCTACAATGTTGGGTAGATCAAAGGAGAATAAGAAGAGGGAGAGAGAAGCCTTCGTAAGGATGAAACAGCTGTACATTAGTGGGAATATTCTTGCTTTCTATTTTAATAGTAAATATGTACATTACTTTTTCCATAGTAAGTGTCTACACTAGAGAACACTTTGTCACTTATCTTCCACAAAACATAGGCGACAATTTGTATGGTCTATAAGGCTTTCCGCAAAAGTATTTTCCCCTGCTTGGCCCTTCACCTTATTTATGTAAGCCTTTTAGCTTGATATAAATAGTATGAGTTACCATTTTCTACCACAAGATGGCGATCATATACCTTTAATTCTATGGTGGAGCAGTGTGTTAACAAAATCAGGATTTCATAAGGTCTGGGTGTTTGCCAGTTTTTGGTCTCTAAACTTGTATTTCCATGGAACATAAATTACTTGTCACATAAAATGCACTTGTGTTGCAGAACGGGATCCAAAATTTTACCTGGTGGGGTTTTTCTTGTCTTCTTCAGATATCAGAAACCAAACAAACTCTGCATAGCTCATCCTCCCTTCCCTCTGGACAGCATTCCCTCTATGGACAGATACAATACACAAGTTACAATGGAAGAATATATCTGCACAACACACTGTTTATTTCTCAGATTAAATCATTAATGGCAGAGCAGCACGACAGAGCTTTATTTCTGGAGTCTTTGTGTAGGGTTAATGAGCCAGTATGGTGCCTTTTGTGAAGACAAACAGGAGTTTGGTAGCAAGTGGGCACCTTAACAGTATTCCATGCTAGGGCAAAGCATCTGCACCCAGGTTAAGATCATGGTTTTAATGCCAAACTTGGAGATAATTGTTTTCAATAGTGGTGCCGGTTGCACAATATAGATGCACAAAAAATACACAAACTGATCATGGCTGCTGGTGCAGCAAAAACAAATACATGTACCAATTAATGCAATGTAATTTGCTCATTTGAAGAAGTCCAGACAAGCAAAGGGGTGGTGCAGATGAGGCAATAAGCTGTGCTTTCACCTGGCTTTGTAACCTACTGTGCAGGGGAAGTTTAATGAGACCTATCACTTCACGTAAAATGAGCCCCATATCAGGGAGGTTATTACCATTTTTTCCAGATTCATTCACTGAATCTCAATGCTTGGTTTAATTTGAGTTAATAATACATTTCCTTTTAAATAAGAATGCTAGTAAAATAGTTTTTACTTATTCATTTTTGAAGTCCAGAGTAACATAGCCGTGAGGGAGCCATGTTTTGAACCCCTGCAGTAACTCATCCCTACTGGCATCCTAGAGATTTTTAACTACACTTTTTGCAGTGTAATCGATAATGTCGATTTCACCCCCCATCCCCCCCCCCCCCCCCCCCCCCGAGTTAGGGCAGCCATCCAATCAGTGTTATCAAAACAAAGCGCAAAGTATATATTTAAACTTCCTTGATCCTTTGAGAATGGCCTGTCATCTGGAACTCAGTAGGTTAACACTCTAGAACTCAGAGGGTTAATTGTTAATGACTGTACTTGGATGGCTAAACGAACAACATGGATTGCGAGTAAATCTGGTGCCTGAATGTTTGCAAAGAAAGGAGTGTTTAGGTTCAATTCAATGTAACTTAAATAATTACTAAGTATTACATAAGTTGATCTACTTAAGATGTAGGTCAGCTTGTAACATTCACAAATTCATAAATAAAAAAAAATGAGTATGGCTTAATCTTAATCATAATCTAAGGCTGGGTACACACTATAGAATTTTTCGACCAATGTGTTATCTACAACGATTGCACCTACGACTGAAGTTCCGATTGGTCGGTCAATTCACGTGTAGACACACTATACACATTTTGAACGTTTTTTGCACGACTAACCGTCCAGCCAGCAATTTTTGTCAGTCATAACATCGTCTCAAAAGATTGTGATATGTACAATGTACATAATATGTGCAGTCAATACACATAAATATATATTATGCCACTGTATTTTAAAAATAATTGCACATAATACGAAATCAAATAGATAAACACTTGCATACAGGAACACATAAATGTCATATGGAGCATTTAAAACAGGTTTATTATTACTTCCTTATTAAAAGCACATTATCCCATTTAACAGACGTTTCGCTATTAATGGCTTTATCAAGGCAACCGTTGCCTTGATAAAGCCATTAATAGCGAAATGCGTGTCGGCTACACACACGCTGCCAGCTTTTTGTAAAGATAGTAGTTAGTTAAGGATTTAGGTGCTATTATGGACTAATCACTAGCTAGGAATATATCAAAGACTCCTATTTGAACTAAGATCTCTGTGATTAATACTTGCGTTACAGAGCAAAAGTAGGATTAACACATGAAAGTTAACCCTATTATATTAACACTATTGGGGTTTCCAAGCTAATTATACATTAGTCTCACAGACGATGCTGTGTATATCTGATTGCACCCATCAATACTGAAGGTGATGCATCTATTGAAGCCTACATGTATCAGTATATTGAAAATACTTCTAATTTAAGGGATAACGTTTTTCTTCTATATTCCAAATATTTTATTTGGGTAAATGCACTAATCCTTGCCTGCACTCCCTATAAAATGTATTATATTCGACTTTTGGGAGCAGCATTTTCTCTATCAGTGATAATGCTATATTGCTTACGTGATTAAGGGAGATATTATCTCCATGACATGAACAAAGATTACTAAATACACTTGTCTATATACTAAACAAAGCTGAGCAGCGCGTTCTAGCACTACTATCTGCTAGTTTTAACAGTTTCATTAAAGGTTGTCATTTTTCAATTACAGTTTGAATATTTCGCTATTTTTATTACACATTATTTGATATTATTTTAATGCATACCAGTAAAATTCAAAATAAATGTTATTAATATAGGGTTCAGAGTGCCCCACTTATGCATTCCTCCTCCTGTGTATCTATATGAATTTGAATGTGTGGGTGCACCACTTCCAGTTGGATTGCCATTATTGGGAGCTATAATATTCCTTGTTATATATATATAATAATACAAGTTAACCCGTGCATGATACTCATGCATTCTAGTCAAATCAAGCTACTTAAGGTGTTAAAAAGGTTCTTGTCATGCATTTGGGCCTAGCCCAGGCCTCATCAGGGGAAGAGCATTACTTCCCGACGCAAGCGCCCTTTTTTAACGTGGTTTTGTCCACATGTCACCACCTCATCATTTTTCTCCATCACCTCATCCTTCATCTTCATCGCCACATCCTTTATCAAGCTACTTAAGGTGTTAAAAACTCCCCACTGTCACCCCCGGCAACCACCAACCACTCCCAACTGTCACTTCTTATTCAAGAAATATATAGGTCAGTGTATAACTCTGACCAGCAGGTGGCGCTGCAGCTTGTTGTTTTTTTTTCCACACACGCCACTAGGCATTTATATAGTAGATTTCTCTGGGAGAAGTTTGAATCCACTTGGTGCGATAATTTTTTTCTTTCTCAGAAACCAGGTGTACACAGCAATATTATAAACCGATACTGAATATACAACTCCAACAATGCTGAAGAGATTTTAAATAAGTGTATTATTTTTCCTATGTAGACCAGATGTAATTTAGTTCAGCCCGAGCTTTTAATGGCTAATAACAGGCCAACAACTTGCATGAAGTTTACAAGTAAAGTAACATTATCCTCATGCCTGTCATTAAATGTAACCATTTACATATACCGTATATACTCAAGTATAAGCCAACCCAAATATAAGCCGAGGGGAGGCTTTTTCAGCATAGAAAATGTGCAGAAAATCTCGGCTTATACACGTATATACAGTATATACTGTATATTTGATGTATGTCACAAGAAGTCATTCATACAGAGTATTTAGGGCTTAATGACCCTTTAATGCTCCATCACTACAACCACTGTAAACTATATGATCTGGGATTAGGAAAAGTAAAGACAATCCATTCTGCAGGGTTGCGCTAATCAATAATTTCTTTCTGAACTTCTTTAGTGTGGCAAGTAAACTCTGATTTCCATATTCTCCATGTAGCTCGCAGGGAATAGTATAGATCCACAACATACATACATTGTATATTACTGAATGCATAAACTTTAATTTACGTAAAACCATGTTACATCATAAATCATAACCATTCATACAGCCGTCTTTCATACCAGGGGGCAGTGTTCATATCATACCGTGTAACTGCTCCAGAAAATATCCTTGCAATTATCCTGTGTGAGGAGGCTGGAAGGAAAAAGTCAAAATTATAAATCCAGAGCAAATAATACAAAGTGCCAATATTTACTGGACAATTTGCCAAGAGAAAGACCAAGCTCCTGTTCGGCACTGTGCCGGTAATACTCAGCAATTCTAACCGATTGGTTTACAAACTTCCAGGAGAAAGACTTTACAGATCACAGACAGCGGACAATGGCCTGGCCCAGTACATGCACTGATAACCTTACGGGCCTGAGTCATTAAGGCACACATACTGAGCGCATCGTGCGTTTGTTTTAAACACGCAACTTGGCTCTGCATACTCCCGATGTAAACAAGGAACAGATCTAAACATACGTGTGGTGTTCACTAAGTTTGTAGGTTTACTCTGCTATACTAGACCAGACACTGCAGGATACGCACAATACCTATGTTGAATAGAAGATCTTAAAACAGAAGGAAAAAAAAAATGAAGTAATTCATGTTACCCATCAATAATATAGGCATTTATAATTATAAATGGAAATTTAAAAAACAAAAAAATTATATATTTTTTTTCCCCTTGGAAAAACATTTATTAGGCTGTCCTTAATGTCTACTGTACATACAATACATTTTTACAGTTGCTCCTGATTGCAAACATATGTTTGCATACATACTCAGCCGTCAGCACTGGTATTCGGAACTTAAACTAGCCCCCCAGTTGGAGCAAGAGATACGCAGAAAACCAGCGTATTTCTGTTTGTGTCTGACTTTGACGTGGATGCACGAGAATGGCCCTACATGGATCCGGCCATTCCTCACCTCGTACCCTCCCCGAAATCGTAGGCTGTACTAAGTGTTTGCGCTGGAAGCTGACACGGCTGCGTTCTATTGTGTATCGTACAGTTCTGAGCATGCGCAGTGTGATTTTTGCGAACGATACGCACAAAACTGGCAGATACATTCGTTCATTAATGACTCAGACCCTAAGATCCCATGTAACCAAGAGGGGTGAAAAGTTCCACAGCACAATACAATATGGGAATATTTAATATAAATAAACAGACACTGGATTAGCAGGTATAAAAAGTCCCTCCCTGGTGCTTAGTAAGGGCCGGCTTTGTTTAAGGTTTGCCAACAGCCAGCACTCTGATCCAACAGGCTTTTTCAACACTATTAAAAGGGAGACCATAAACGTTTGTCTTCTTATAACTGCATAAAAGCAGCCTGCTCAGCACGGGTTCAGTCCTTTAGGGAAGGCCTTAAAAAACAAGCTGGCCCCACGACCTAGAGTACCAGCCCAATACTAAATGGCACCAGGTTCCTCCAGGTACCCTAAGAGTAGGTTACTACGGTAATGTAAAATAGAGTGATAAACTATTGTGACACTACAAGTGTCAGCATGCACTGACAGCAATGGCTGTTTGCCTGTTCACGCTTGTAGAGTTACTAGTGCATGCACATGAGAGCATTGTGGTGCCATAAGTGTTAAAAAAAAAATGCCCATTGCAAAGTAATAATATTACTACTACTACTGATAAATAATAATCTCACATAAAAATCTAAAATCTTCTGACACCCAAGGGGCACACCAAAGGGAATACTTGTAGTCCATGAGGTTTTCCAATAAAAACAATGAAATAAAACCCCCCATTGGATGACTGGACTAGAGTCAGCCAATGAGGCGAACTCCGGAAACCCTGGCTAGTAAATAGATCGGTAAGTAATCAGGAGCAGCTTGTCACATCACTCAGCCAATGACAGAGCGGTCACCTACACTGGCTGAGCAGTGTAAGAAAATTCTTCTTATTGGCTGCACAGCTATTAAATAGCCAGGGTCACTGGAGCTCACTTCATTCTGCAGCACATGCTCCTCAGGAGCAGTCTGGTTAGATAGAAGGGGTTTTTGTTGGAAAACTATATAGTATTTCTGTTGCATTACTATGGACCTTGGAGTGTTAGAAGATTTTTTAAAGCTATTATGGCACCACAAGTGCAAGCATGCACTGGTGTTTATGTGCATGCTGGTGCTTGTAGTACTGCAAATGCCAGCATACAATACCTGACACAGGCTGTCAAAGAATGCTGACACTTTTAGTGCCACAATAGTTTATCATTATGTTTTTACACAGATTACACTGGTGCCCAATGGCCGGGGTTATCAGGAGAAGCCCAATCTGTTTTTTTCAGACTGTTCCCTAGAACACAGAACCAGATACAGAATGGACTGGGTAGTTTTAAACTATGGCGAGGAGACACACGCTGGCAGTCTCACAGTTAATAGCATTAAAACAACCCAGCCTGTGTAGCAGTTCGCCACTACCAGGTGACCATGTTTTTTCGTCCCCTGTTCTAGTAGAAAAAAGCACAGGCTACATAGTGCAGTTGCTATTCAGTTACTGTAAGGGGGAGATAACTTAAACTGCAAACAAAGATGTACTGTAGAGGTATTACACAGTGCTGCATGCATAGTGAATGTACATGTTACAAGGAAAGGGCTATCACAGCTTTATATAATTCTGGCACCTACTCACCATGGTCATTATATCTAGCCAGGTCTTTCTGGTCAATGTATAGGTCATGGTCAGTGTCCAGTTCCCAGAACTTGCAGTAGATGACGTAGAAGTGCTCGTAGGAAAAGTAATCTGTCACCTGGTTAATGTCATCTTCTTCCTCCAGCAGAGCCAGTGTCTGTACAGTAAGAGATATTACAATGGACCATAAACACTTAAAGGGACACTGCCACTCTATATACTGCCTCAACAACTTGCAGCACTGCTTAAGAAGTTGCTATGCATTTGCGTGGTTCTTAGCTTTTCCTATGACAATACAGGACCAGGAGCCAACCTTATCCTTTCAATGGGGAAGGCAGGTGTATCATCATTAAGATGTAATATTAGGTTTCAGTGGTCACACTTCACTGATCAGCAGAGTCTGTGTAATAAAAGACACTCTACATAAGTACCAAACAAGGTCTTGTAAAACATTTTAGCAAGATCCCAGTAGACAGGAATCTATACTGATAGGGTGGTTCATTATAAGGAAGCTGATCACTGTGGTCTCCCATTATATACAATGCAGGTTATCCACCTGATCATCTGCCTATTGTTTCCCACTGACAGCTCCAGCACAGCTATAAATTAAAATAAACACAGTGGTCTTATTCTAATTGTAGTACAGCAGGACAGAAGTGAGAGCTTGCTCCAGGACAGTGACATGTGAGTGGGAAGAGCAGCAGCCACAGCCAGCTAATACATGTACAGATCAAATGAGCCTGCAGATGCAGGAAACAGTATTGCTGTGTGATACGGATAGTTAAGGTTATTATTTATTTTGGCGATTGTGTCCCTTTACTATTAAGATGATTTAAAATACACCTTAAATTAAGTAATAATAAATATCAGAGGAAAAAACTATGTTCAGCTTAGTTATTGAATATGTGAGAAAAAACATTGTGCAAATAAACACGAACTATAAATATATATAGAATATTTACATTTTTAGAGGTAATGTCAGGTTTCAGAGAAAGGGGTTAAGGGGCAAGAGTTAGAACTCTTAGGGGGGACTTCAATTAGCCGCATTACTGTAAAAAGTAAAGCGGCCTGTGCACTATCACCGATATCACGGTCATAGAGTGCGTATTTACCATTAATATGGTAACTTCAACGCTGGCTTTTTGCTTGCGGCTCCCTGAACTGCGAACAGAAATATGTGCTAAAATTACTGTATTACCAGTAATAGACTTAGTGCGACGCTGTTTCAGGGGAACTGAATTCCCCCCTAAATATACTGTTGTAATTAAATCTTAAACCAAACAATATTACTGTCAAGTTTAAGGGTCACTCTTAATCTCATAAATGAGAACATGTTTAACAGACTCTAATTCCATTAATGTAATATATAATAGCTCAGCCCTTATTAAAGTACAATGTAGTTCTGTCTTGTTTGACTGTTCCAGTTGCCGGGATGAAGAAGCCTTTAGCCCCCTTCTCTCTACCTGACCACTCTCACACTCATAGGAAGAGAAAGACCTACCTGCAGGAAATTACTTCTGCGCAGCTCGGTAGGAGTGATTCTGCCAGACCAAGACCTGTTCACAGTGTAGAATATTCTCTGAATAACCTGCAGGGTTTAATAATGAAATTTACACTTCTGGCTAAGAGGAAATAACTTCTAGCAAGTGAACTGAACTAATGAAGGATGCTTTGGGGGGTATTCAATTGTTAGCGAGACGGGTGAAATACCCGCGCTCAAAAAATATTACCGTTAATACGGTAATTACTCACTGAATTTCAGCTCACAGCTCCCTGAGCTGCGAGCTGAAATCCAGCGAGTAAATTACCGTATTAACGGTATTTACGCGCAAATTACCGTATTAACGGTAATATTTTTTCGAGCGCGAGTATTTCACCCGTCTCGCTAACAATTGAATACCCCCATTTGAGTTTTCCCAGAGTCCTCTCACATCTTACAGCTTGGGGACAAGTTCTCTATAGAGGTCTCTGTGAGCCATGTCCCTCGGATTCTATTTATTGACATTTGTCATGACACTTGCACACCTCTAAGGGGAACCTGAGGCATACTGTTACAGCACTGACGGATCACGTGATCGCTGGGGTTTCCAGAAAAGGTTGCATGTGGCCCTTCGATCCCTACCACAGGATTGTGATGTCACAGATTAGGCGAGGTCTATAATTGGATAGTAGTGTCTTATTACCATTTTGCCTATCCAGGATAAACTGCTATTTGAGCAGGAATAATAATGTGATCTGAAGCTTTGCTGCAAAAGTTAATATGCGTCACTTGTGAGGCCCCTGAAAAACGTCTGCCCACCACTCATTTAATAGTTTGCATACTACATGATAACCAAATAGTAGTAACATGTTATATGACACAGACATGTTGCCAGTTTCCACTGTGTGAATCTGCAGTGTACGTACCGTAGTGATGTATCGGGAGTGAAATTCAGGCGCTTCCTTGAGAAAGGTTAATCCAGGATGTGTGTCCACAATGTCCTGAAAGAGTGTCAGATGAATACAATTACAAAAGGAACCTGACACTGTATTTTTTTTTTTTTAACTAACTGTAAGTTATTTAGCAGTTAAGGTCAAACTAGAAAATGGATGATCTTGGTTATTATTACTATTATTTTTTATATTTCCATGCCCAATGAAGTTCACAGTCTTGGAACAAAGTGACTTCTCTAAATTCACAAGGAGTCAACACTGGTCACCTGGGTACATAACAATGAATAGTGTGAATGTATTGTGCATGACACACTGTATGAATTCCCACTTTGGTTTCCATCACATCTAGTATGTGATTTAGAAAGGAGCAGGGTTCTCACCTGGAGCAGGGGGATGAAGTCTTCTTGTTCTAAGTATCTGCAGCCTGGTTTTGCCAAAAGGTAAATGAATTTGGAAGTATCATCGTGACAGTTCTGTAATAACCTGCAAAAGGGTTAAAATATTGTACCTGTCAGAATAACACCACATATAACTGCACATGATGCTACACATCAAACACTAAATTAGTCTTATTTGTACTCAGTATATAGATTTACACAGTAGATGTCTCTAACCGCAAAAGCCACACCACCAGTTATACTGCTTTGTGTGTGTGTGTGTATATATCACTGTCACCAACTAAGCCATGAGAAACATTACAGCAGTTCTGTATTTTCTATATTTATCTCCACAAAGAATATTATCTAATTTTACTATAACTGTCATTAATTTAATTAGAAAAATGTAATTTATTATATTTATTTTGGTTCAATATTTTGCTTAGCCTGTTATTGGAATTAGCAGAAGTCACTGTTAGTACTGATGTTTATGAGGTTTAACAAGAGGCAGCAACAGACTAAAGAACAATAAATGTAATATTATTTATGAAAGTTTGTAATGAAATATGGTAGCTCAATTATATTTTATAAACTCTATAAAAAAATTGGGTCATCGTTACCCTCATTTTCAATGTCTATACCAGGGGTCGGCAACCCCTGGCACGCAGAGCTTTGTCATCTGGCACGCTGGAGCAGCTTTCAGTAACACAGGAGCTTGCCGAAATTGAACTGCTGCAGTTCCACCTGGTACCAAAACTTTTTCTGCTCATAGACGAGAGACACTGTAGCTGGCTCTCATTACATATTCAAATTCTCTCATCCTGCCCAGGAGTGCCGAGAGGGGGGAGCGGATACTAATTACTGCAGACAGTAAGCTTCTTTCCCCCTCCCATTCACCAGCCGGGAGGGGGCGTGGCTAATCGAAGGGGGCGTGGCTAATCGGGACTGCAAATCTCAGTGTCACTGAACTAATGGAGACAGGCAGCAAGGCAACAAATCAGACTGCTGCCAGGCTGCCTGTCATTTCAGAGCACAGTCGCGGAGCTATCATCCTCTGGAGATGAGGTGAGTACAAGGGACTGGTGGGTGGGGTGTGTATATAGCATTATGTATGTGTATATATGTATGGCATTGTGCCCGTGTATGATGTGTCTGGGAGGGTGACGTGATGGGTGATGTGGTAGTGGTGGTGGCATGATGCGAGATGTAGCAGTGGGGTGGTGTGATGTAGCTGACAGGTGGTGTGATGTGCCTGGGGGATGGCTTGGTGTGTTTGGGGGGTGGCGTGATGGGTGATGTGGCAGTGGGTGGCGTGATGTAGCTGAGGGGTGGCGTGATGTAGCTGAGGAGTGGCGTGATGTAGCTGAGGAGTGGCGTGATGTAGCTGAGGGGTGGCGTGATGTGCCTGGGGGATGGCTTGGTGTGTCTGGGGGGTGGCATGATGGGTGATATGGCAGTGGGTGGCGTGATGTAGCTGAGGGGTGGTGTGATGTAGCTGAGGGGTGGCGTGATGTGCCTGGGGATGGCGTGGTGTTTCTGGGGTCGCGTGATGGGTGATGTGGCAATGGGTGGCGTGATGTAGCTGAGGGGTGGCGTGATGTAGCTGAGGGGTGGCGTTATGGGTATTGTAACTGAGGGATGGTATTATGTGTCTGGGGGTGGCGTGATGTAGCTGAGGGGTGGCGTGATGTGCCTGGGGGATGGCTTAGTGTGTCTTTAGGTGGCGTGATGGGTGATGTGGCAGTGGGTGGCGTGATGTAGCTGAGGGGTGGCGTGATGTAGATGAGGGGTGGCATGGTGTGTCTGGGGGGTGGCATGATGGGTGATGTGGCAGTGGGTGGCGTGATGTAGCTGAGGGGTGGCGTGATGGGTATTGTAACTGAGGGATGGTGTGATGTGTCTGGAGGGTGACGTGGTGGGTGATGTGACAGGGGGTGGCGTGATGCGTGATGTAGCTGAGGGGTGGCGTGATGTAGCTGAGGGGTGGAGTGATGTGACTGGGGGATGGCGTGGTGTGACTGGGGGGTGGCGCGATGCGTGGTGTGACTGGGGGGTGGCGTGATGTGGCTGGGGAGGGTGTGATAAATGTAATATTTTATTATAATGCATGTATTATATAATGCATGATCTGTGTTATGTACGGTGTTTACTTATTGCTTGCTTTTCCATATTTACATTTTCCAACAGCTCCTAACATTCCAGGATCCATGCTAGAATCCAGTACCAGGTTGTGATAGCTGCAATCACAGGTAGGTGAGAGTAACACAATTTTGATACATAATGGGGGAGTTCAATTAGCCGCGAAGTGTCTCCGGGACGTCCGCAAGACACTTTGAGGCGGAGATTTGACAGAAATCTCCTCCCAAATTTCCTTGCACCTCTATGGGGTGTGAGGGAAAATGAGTGGAGATTTCTACCGTAATTGCTGGCAATGTGCGCTGCGCGATGTCTGCGTGTCACATCACCGGCAATCGGATTTCCACCAATATGTCATGTCTAACGAAGTCCAGCCATGCCCATGATGAACACGCCTCTATGGATGCGCCACCGCGGCATACAGCACCCTTGCTGCTCACCTGTGCGGGGGCCGGCCCAAAATATTTGGTGTACCGGGGCCCAAAATTTCTCTTGGCGGCCCTGATCCTGTCCTACAGCCGCAATAACATGCCAGCATAACCCCCAGTGCAACGTGCCACGTAACGTTTCTTATCACATCAGTTCATGCAACGTAACACCCTGTGCCCATTAGACGGCTGGCACATAACATTTATCAGTGATAAGTAGCAATGCCACATCTCACCCAGGGTTATAAATCACCTTTCAGTCAACCTGTCATTTTATACAGAACAAGATAGAATGTAACCACTGTCTACAAGAGGTGAGTCGCATACACTGGCTAATATGATTCGGTGCCCTTATGTCAAGTATACTAATAAATGGGGGCACTTATGTGTGACATAATATAAACTGGGGGCACTATTGTGTGGCTTAACATGAACGTTTATTTGTTCCCATTACCATTAATATTATAAT
The DNA here is from genome assembly GCF_038048845.1 of Mixophyes fleayi. Taxonomy (NCBI): domain Eukaryota; kingdom Metazoa; phylum Chordata; class Amphibia; order Anura; family Limnodynastidae; genus Mixophyes; species Mixophyes fleayi. The sequence continues at coordinate 58,259,074 of NC_134404.1, read as the reverse complement.
TTTAACGTGATGAAACAATATATATATATATATATATATATATATATATATATATATATTATACACACACACTACTGGGCTTGAAAAGATTTTTGCCGGCGCACTGATAGAAGAAGGTTGCCTACCCCTGGTCTATACAGTAAAATGTGAGCCATTTTATATAGAGTACCTTGCTTATCTGAATGTATTTATAGTAAGTGCTTGGTCAAGTGTCTCTACAGGATAAAGTATAGCCGATAGCAGCATGAGTAGCCTAGGAATACCAAGCAATAACTTCAAAGGCCTACCCTCGCTTTTCAACAATAAAAAGCCAAACAAAGTATATATGATTTGATAATAAGACATTCTTTAGTAAAATGTCCATTTCATCTTATGCTAATGCACTTTCTACTTCTACAAAGTTATGAAAATGTGGTCACAAGCAGTAATAAACATATCCTGTACGTTCCCACATAGGGCCCGAGTCATTAAGGAAAAGTAAAGTAAAATGGAGGAGTAACTTTGCACCTTGGCAAAACCATGCTGCATTGGGGACATATTTATAGTTGGGGTAGGGCATGTCCTAGATTAACTTTAAATTTCAGTGTAAAAATAAAGCTATTAAGTATTTGTGTGCTACATGACAAAACAGTCAGCATTTTCCTTATCTGCAAATAATAAACTAATTTGCACCCCTTGCATTATTATATTTCTTTATGTATATGGCGACACAAGGTTTCCGCAGCGCCGTGCAAATACATAGTACAATACGAATAGTGGACCATACAGGGTACAACAATACAGAACGAGAAAAGTAAAACCAAAACTCCAATAGCTCTAAGCATAGCAAGTACAATGGCTTAGGAGAAGAAAAGGAATAGAGACAGAAGGGAAGTGGGCCCAGTTCATAAGAGCTTACATACTAAAGGGATGGGAAACAGACAGCAGACACAGGAGGAGTCAGTAGTTGGTATGAATTACAAGCGGAGCGTGAACAGGAAAGAGGGAGAAGGTGAAGAAGGATGGAGGTGGTTAGGTGGATGGCTGGTAGGCTTTGAGGAACAGATGGGTTTTGAGTGCCCGTTTGAAGGAGCTCAGATTATGGGACAGACAGATGGAGTGACGAAGGTTGTTCCACAGGAGGGAGCAGTGCGGGAAAAATCTTGAATTATAACATGGTTTATCCAGAAGCAAGGTTACTCCTTTCAGTTTGATATACATTCTTTAATGACTCCGGCCCATAGTGTTCAATGTTTGTGTGTACTTACTTTCTCCACGTTGCAATAAATGAATGCACAGACACAAACCCGGTTCTCTCTCCTCCAGCTGCATTGAACAGAGCAGCCTTCCAGTACAGCGGACAACCACATACCTAGAACAAGAGAGAATGGGGTTGGGTTCAATATGAAATTAATAAATTGCCCCTCCCCCTATGCGGTCTTTGCAGCTCTTGAAGGTCGGCCTGGCAGCACAGTGGCTAAGTGGTTAGCACTTCTGCCTAACAGCACTGGGGTCATGAGTTCAATTCCCAACCATGGCCTTATCTGTGTAGAGTTTGTATGTTCTCCCCGTGTTTGCGTGGGTTTCCTCCGGGTGCTCCGGTTTCCTCCCACACTCCAAAAACATACTGGTAGGTTAATTCGCTGCTATCAAAATTGACCCTAGTCTCTGTCTGTTTGTCTGTGTGTGTGTGTTAGGGAATTTAGACTGTAAGCCCCAATGGGACAGGGACTGATGTGAATGAGTTCTCTGTACAGCTCTGCGAAATCAGTGGAGCTATATAAATAAATGATGATGATGATGATGATGATGTATACGGTGTCAGAGACAAGGTCTGCTTGGCTCATTTTAGCCACCCAGTCCTGCCTGTATAAACTGAGAGCCCCAGGCACTGGGTCTGACCTTTAATGTGTACCTGTCCACAACACACACAGTGGGGGCAGTTATTTTCAGGGCTGAAACAATATTTCTGAGAATGCAGCCTATCACTGTTAGCTGTAGGTTAGTTTGGTTTAAGAATAATCATTCGTACATATTTTTGGGGTTACTGTAGGTACTCAGTTAGAGTTAGGAGTAAATTCAGCTAAAAAGGTGCAGTTTTGCGCCAAACCATATTGCACTTCAGGGGGAAAATTTATAAATGTGTGGAGAGGTTTAGAGTTAACAGGGGTGAACTCTGATAAAGCTGCCTATTATATGCAAGCTATATGCAAAAGCAAGCAGTATTTTTCTAGCATGAAAAACAAACTGCATGTGTACCCCTTGTATCGCATCATGGTTTGTCCAGATGCATATTTGCACCTTTTAGCTGGACTTGCTCCTAACTCAAAATTACTCCCTGTATGAATATCTTGCACCAAGCAACAAATACGTGATATTGTCATACATTTATGAGATCACCACAGATAAAGACGTAAACAATTAGTTACCTTGGCAATCTTCCCCATCTCATAGATATCAGCCTTTTCATCCTCTATACTAGAGAACGCTGCTTCGATCACAGAGATTGTGTCATCATTATTGGGATTAGGGTTAGGCGATCCTCTGGGGAAGTAAAATCGTGGAATGTTTATGGACAGGGAAGGGGTTACTGTGACCTTATTGGCGGGTGGTGGAGAGGCTGGGCGAGGAATTACAGGAGCAATGACAGGGGCAGGAGGAGGGGTCCCCGGCTTCTTCTCTTGTTTGTTTTGAACCTGCAAGGTTGTAAAGTAAGGAAAATGAGCATTAGAATAACCAATTACCTTTAAAATATAATCTCAAAATATGAATACACACACACAGAATACAAAGTACGTGGTCATCTTCAGGTGGATATTCCAGACGGATGAATGCAACACTGGAATTATCCTGTTACTGAGTATATAGAAGGGTGAATGTAAGTGCACCTCACACACACAGTCATTTTGTAGGCTGAATCGAGTAAGGTAGTGAGTGTGCTACATATGTTACCAGCATGAATAAGCTACAGGCAACAAGGGAGCAGGTGGGAGCTCTTATTAAAGCGAAGATGGTTTCCAAAGTGCATTTCCCTTTTAAGCATGACATCATCCTTATTCTAGCACATTGATATGCAAATGTTCAATGGGAAAGGCTGCATTTGTATTAAACAAACGATGATTGTGGGCCAGATCCCTTAAATAATGTGTAAAATAGTTTATGGTACTATGAAGGGACCACACAAAACCTTTGAAGTCTACATCAAGCCCAATATAGTTTCATAGCTCTGTAAAGGAAAAAAGGTAAGCACGCTGCACTCTCTAATGTTCCTAAATGAGAGGTATTGGCTTTTCTAGCATATCTAATGACAGACCTATAATACTAGAGTAAGTGACTTCATAGACAAAACATGATGCTTAAATATTGTAAATACATATTCCCAGAATAAAATAGGTACTTTCACTATATAGTGAAAGTAGGTAATCTAGGGAAGAGTTGGACCAACCTGTGGTACTATAAGTCCCAGTAGTAGGCTGACAGGGACTGCTGAGACCTGTAGTTCCAGAACAGGTCCAAAGCTGGATGGCAGAACTGAAGCACTACACTAAAAGCTCAGAAACAGACTATGTCCTCTACATTCAGCTGGTTAGTCTACCAATAAATTTAGGTATAAATATTAAAAACGTGTCATCAGATAAGATAGGGAAAAAACATACATTAAAAATACAGGTGAGCTGGTGGAGCAGAAAGTCAGATACTGACCACTGAAAAGGGGAATTCAGAACACAGGGAGAAACATTAAGACGAGGAAGTATTATGTAGTCCTTGCTGATAACATTTCTCTTATCAAAGATTCTGGTTGTTCATTGTTTAATTATTCTGCACAATTTAATACAAAGTCATCTAGAAAAAGATGTTGTGCTAAATGTGCATCTCACAATCACCATAAACCAATAAAGTGTACAATGTTTACATTATTTTAATGTATATCTGTTTTTGAGATTACCCTCCAGTGTCTCATAAAAAAAAAACCTTGAATCAATAAAAGGATGTATGCAAAAGTCACAAGGCCTGACAAAGCTAAAGTCCATTGTTTTCTGTGTAACAGAGAAATTCACTATATAACGAAGTAACCAGTGGGGCTTTGGACTTCCAGGAACTGTTAAATTTCTGTTATATGCTACACTGAATATGCCCTGTATATGCCATTTCATAAAGCCCCAGTTGTATCTAACAAAGCATTCAGACATCACCTGCAAAGTCATATTGTAGGGAATGTGCATGAAATGTATATAAAACAAGATCTTTCACCAACTTTACAAAGGTATCTATCTGTCAGTAATATCTCCTGCTGGGCCCTTTGCCCCCCGTGATTATGACGGTTGATCTTTTGACTGGCACACCATAGAGCGGTCCTCCACAGCACAGAATCCAATGTATACTCAGCGGCACCATCTCAGTACAGACTACTTACGGCTAAGACATGCCAGGGTGGGCAGTGCTTGTTGTTGTGGGGATATGTAAAGTACTAATTGCACCATTGATCATATTTGAGCACTACCATTAGCATTGCTGAAACATGTAGCTTGCATGTCTTCTTGTAGCATATAGAATATAACCCTAGGCAAAATGGTGAAGGTGAAATAGGTTTGAGAGTCCCAAGGAATTTCAGATGAGGCACAGAACACAATGTGTGGTATCATCTTCACGTCACCCTCCAGACACATCACACCATTCCCTGCTCATCTGAGCCCCACATTGTCATTACTGCGTTACTTAGTATTCAGAAGTCCCTACACACATCCATTTTGTAGGCTGTGCCAATAGTTATAAGAATGTAATTTATCAGTTCAGTGAGAATTAGTAACTATAGTGAAGCATAAAATGATGGAAAACCACCCAAATGTTATACCAAGGAAATGTGGGGACTCTGGAAAGAGTTACATGAGCTTCCTGTGAGCTACCAGCATGAACTAACTCCAGTACACTAGGGGGCATGTTGTCATATTACAGCAGGGATAGCTTCCAAAGTATTACGTTCACACATACATACATATATATATACACACACACACACACACACATACATATACACACACACAAATAGATGGAGGTGGATGCACAGAGATATCTACAAATATCTACCAAACAAAGTAACAAAAAAGTGCTGCGCATAGTCCATATAGTAAATTGGATATCCTCAATTGTTCAAATAAACAAATTGCAGGAAATGTTTTGTAATGTATTTTTTTCTTTGATTATTCTGAACTTTCTTGTATTTTTCTATTAAAATTGTTTTGTATTTTTGTACTCTGGCTTGCTGGTCTGTTCATTTTATTTGAACAATTGAGGATGGATGGATGGATGGATGGATAATTTTGCATGTGCCACTAAATATACGTATAATTTGTTAGACATTAAAAAATTCACTTGTCCTACTGGAGGCCTTCTGTTTTCCTTATATAGCGTACTCCAGTCATACCTACTGAAAATCTTCCATCAGTTTAGCTGTGTAGTTCAAAAGATCATTGCAGATTCCTACGATATTGCAGCTGGATTATTCTTCACATCCCACAAGATGAGTTTTGTTTTTTGAACTTTCTGCAAGTGGGTGCGTTTACCTAGCCCCCAGGGGATTTAACTGTTAAGTATAATCATTAGTCTACAACATTACTATCCAAATGCTGCATGGGAAGGGCTACACATCAGTGAATAAAAAGACAAAAATAGATGAGTGTCGGTCAGGCTCTATAGAAAATGTATGAAAAACGTTATGTAGGATGGAAGAAACCACACAAAACTTTGGAGTCTACATCCAGCTCTATAGTTTGATAGCACTGTTCTTAAAGGAAAAAAGGTTAGTATGTCTGCACATAACAAAATTGCATAATGAGATGTACTGGTGAAAAGGCACGTGGGCACGTTCTAAAACTGATGTGAATGATGTCCTATTATAATACAGCACTGCATAATATAGTGGCACTAAATAAGTAAAAAATACATAGAATTGAATAATGAGAGGTACTGGTGTTTCTAGCACATATAATCATAAATTTGTAATATCAGACCAAGTAACCTCATAGACCAAACAAGACACTTGCATACCTTATAAAACACAGGCTTCTACAGATTATGCCTTGTTCAAGATAAAGGGATTGTAAATTTCTGGCAATTGGCAAAATAATGCAACGTCTGTGGCCTCAAAATTAGCCCAATGATGATCTAAACAGATTGGATTATTATTGGACAAGTTGCTAAATGTGGTCTGAAGATAACAGCTTTTGGTTTGAGTGTATGGTCATCTTGCAACTGCAATAACAGGTCCCAATGTACGCAGGGGTGATCAAGCTGTGCACTTAAGTCTGATCTCTTCAAATCCATCCAAATTAGGCTCTGATCCTGCCACCCAGATTGGCCCATGGGGCCAGCATAAGAGCATAATACATTGTGCTATGTATTTGTCCCATAAACACTTCTGCAATGATTTAACCAGAATCCTCCCTCATACTAGTGGTACATTCATTGTGCAAAGGAGATGCCCAGTAAGAATCCTTGTACTACATGCACAAACAGGCAGTACTTTCACTACATGAAATAAAATACTTTTGCACCCCTTGCATAACATGGTTTGTCCAGTTGCAAATTAGCACATTTGGCTGGATTTATCATCATCATTTATTTATATAGCGCCACTGATTCCGCAGAACTGTACAGAGAACTCACTCACATCAGTTCCCTAACATACACACTCACAGACAGACAGAGAGAGACTAAGGTAAAGTTTGATAGCAGCCAATTAACCTACTAGTATGTTTTTGGAGTGTGGGAGGAAACCGGAGCACCCGGAGGAAACCGACGCAAACACAGGGAGAACATAAAAACTCCACACAGATAAGGCCATGGTCGGGAATTGAACTCATGACCCCAGCGCTGTGAGGCAGAAGTGCTAACCACTTAGCCACCGTGCTTACTCCTTACCTATAAACCAGCCACTCTGTATTTTATGTAGTCCCAACCTTCAAATAAAATGAAGATTACTGTTTTTGTATTGAAATAATTGAAAAAGACTTTTGCTATACAGCCATAAGATACCTAAGGAAGATTTGTGTGGCAGTAAACATTTATCACATCTATCTGTCCTCTGCATTTAAACATAGAAGACTGCAAACCTTTGACATGTGTTCTGTTTGTGGTGAAATGTAGTTTGTAGGTCAGAGGTGCAAGGTTAAAAATCACTCACGTGAAAAAGGAAATGCTCCTTCCTGAAATATAGATAGTACTCCACTGTAAAATACATTCCTCCTCCCCTTCTTAACAGTCCAGAGGGAACTTTGCATTAAAATTAAGGCAACGCCCCCCCAGTACAATACACAAGCTCAATGGACACAAACAATAATGGAATATTAGTATGACAGGGATATGCAGATGTGCTAAACACTCAATGGAAAATATCCTTATTGAACAGCAATTATTGTAACAATATTTTACCCATGTGAAAAAGTTCAAGTCCCATAAGACCCATGAATAAAATATCCCATGACAGTACAGCTCACAGCACAGTTGACTTACTATTAAGCCCCCAACATTCGGAAGTGCAGCTCTCTAAAACTGCATTCTCTAGGCTGTGTAAGTGGCTGTGATAACTTTTCAATATAATGACATTGTCTTACTGAAGTTCATTAAAGTACTTTCCCCAAAATAGGGAGCGGATGGATCCAGTTTATGACAACTGTAAAATACATACTATATGCAGAGACAGTCTTCACTGCATGTAGAAATAAGAGTGGACGTTGCTTTATTAACCGCTTTTACAATAACAGTCTTTTACCTTCACTACTTCTCCTGAGATACTGGTCATTCAAGTTGGTTTTCCAGCATCCCATCACAAATACACATGGTCTGATGGTTTATATTATGGCTATGTATGGTGTGCTGATCATGTGAAAAATAAATAACTAATTGAATTCCCCATATAAGGATGCTCACATGTTGGGGAAATGTATGGAAATTCCAAGAGCAATACTTTCTACTGTTCTGCTCTTTACTCAACTGAGCATCGATATTGCTAAATTAATGCTTTCACAAATCATTTTTAAAAATACTTCTATTGTTGGTCTAACATGGGTGGGTCAATAATGCCGCGTGAACCATGTGCCCAGCCATGAAATAAATAAACAGATCAAGCAGTGATGTTAAGACAAATAGCCAATATCATTGCCTGTGTGGCCAGTATACCAGATCGTGTTTCCTCATTTCCAGCTCAGATCATAGTTGTATTAATCAGTGACTGATTTATTCTGGAAGATTGGTATGTGATACCTGTAAGCAGACATGGACATGCAGGTCAGTTAGTGGTCTAGAACTAGGTTTGAGAATCTTAGATCATGCATGGTTTATTTGTGTTGTAGGTACAAGTTTATTATTAATAATTAACCTTTTTTTGAATTATTATATCAAATGCCTATTTTTTTACTGGCAATATTTCAGTTATTAGATTATGAAGCTTAATGGTTTTCATTTTTACGCTGTGTCTTAAAACCTCCCGCCAAAATATGTACTATTTTAGAGCAGACTTCTCTACCTGTTACTTTGGTAGAAGTAAATGTTTTGTTACTGTGACTGACTTACGGTTTGATCTGCAACCTACCAATATAGAACAGTGCTTTCTAAATGCATAATAAGAACAAATAACAAAGATTGACGACTATGTCCTTTCAAAAAAATAAAAATAAATTATAATCCCCCCCCCTCCCCCGTTTCTAGCGGACTGAAAAGTCAGCAATATTTACAAGAAAAAAATCTACAATGATTGTGGCCTATTTACATTTTGCCGTTATTCAATACTACGGATTTGTGCAAAATTGTACATCTTGCAATGTATTACAGGTAGACATTACAGGTGCAATGCTAATTATTTCTTCTTACTAGAGTTGTAACAGTTTAGCCTGGTAAACATATTCTGTTACTTTTTGAGTGGCCTTCTAATTCCCCTAATTAAGGTATTTATTTATTATTATTTCAAATATTTTGAAGCCTGTAGTAGCCAATTAAAATAAGCCGGTTAAATGTCTAATCAATAGATGACACAGTCATATAGAAACAACAAGTATATGTTCATTAGTCATATAATTTACAGTGGCTATAAAAAGTCCACACACCGTTATTGAAATTGCAGGTGTTTGTGATATAAAGCCTGAAATCAAGACATTTCCCACCTATAATGTGACTTTGCAACCAACAAAATCAAGTGAAAAACAAACCAAGAGTTTTAGGAAGAAGAAGTGACAATAAAAAAACTACAATACTCTGGTTGCGTAAGTGTACACACCACTAAACAAATACTTTGTGAAGCACCTTTTGTTCTAATAGCAGGGAATCTTTTTGAATAAGTCTATCTCATCCTTCCCTGCAAAAATGTTCAAGGTCCATTAAACTACGAGGGGATCTCCTGTGCACAGTCCTCTTTAGGTCACAGGTTTTCAATGGGATTGAGGTCTGGCCTCTGACTGGACCATTCCAAGACCTTGGTCATTCTGCAATTTCAATAAGGATGTGTATACTTTTTATATGCACTGTATATTCATATAGAGTCATGCATGTGACATGATTAGATCAGCAAAGTATCTCTAGAAATTCTGTTTGAGTGTTGTTCTACATGAGCATAATATGGGAGTTACCCTATATTATGAAAAGGTATTCAATGAACACCACCTTTTCTATGGAGAACAAATTTCTTAAAAAGCAATATCGTTTTTCACTGCAACTACACATGGCTTGTGAAATAAGCATAGGCGAAAAATCAGCCACAAAACTAAGGAACAAGCCTGGGCTTGATATGTAACTTGGCACAAACGTACTGTGAAAGCTATGTTCTTTTAAGAAAGCCTGACACTGTTCACTAGCCACTATAAATAGAGCTGATGGCATCTGTGTGCACATTCTTAAAATATATGGCATGTAAGCCTGACGACCAGCTGTGAACAGCACCCAATGTATACATTTAGCACCAGCTAAAGTAACCAGAACTGGTGTAGTTATGCCACTTGTAAACCTAATCAACTTATAGCTATCCAAGGTTTCCAAATTTTTTGTTTTATGGCCTAACTCAAATTATTTTCTTCTGGCACAATGGTTACAGCGTTATTTCATGCATTTTCCCTTCCAAAGTGTACCCATTGTCCGTGCACAGTGGAGAGACATTTTGTGGGCTGAACCACTTTCGCTGTAGAGTATCTATTCAAATAGGAATTAATGACTTCACTGAGCGATGGGGCGGAATACTGAGCACACAACATATCTGCGGCCACTCTATGTGCAGGATTGCTTTAATACAATTTTGAATCCCTTGTACACATAAAATGTTACATCCCAATAGTCCACACATCTCCAGGAACTATGTTTTTATGTATATAAACATTTCAAAGCATTAATTAAAGCAAATCTATAAAAAAGCAGCCTAGTGTAAATGTATGTTTTCACATGCTTTTGTTTGGCTCTGTATTCCCATTCAGAAGCAATGTATCATGCTCATCTTATTTTATACTGGTTGTATAAAGAAGACCTCCTTATATACAGGATTCTTTATGATTTGACTAGTTATTGTATTACATTATCTGTTTCAGAAGAGTCCAGAAATCTTGCCTATGACACAATAAGAATACAGCCCGCTGAACTGAAGAGACATAGCAAGAGATACACAGCAATTCTGCCCAACGATACATTCCACCTACAAATAGCAGCTCAAGCTACATCAATTTTAATCTCAGATACCTATTTTTACCAGGGACATGTGGTGTAGCTCAAACTTTGTCCTCAGGAGAAGCTAAAATGAATTGCCTTAAGTTGTATGAGCACAATTCGAAATAAAAGTCATAATACTTTTAATGAATGGCTGTGCTGTATAACTTCCCTTATTCTCTATTTTATCTTGATAACTGGTAAAAACACAAAACAGATATCAAAATTCCTTTTCCTTAGTCTGTGAAAGATCATTGCCGAACTAGGGATTCTGAAAATCAACAGATGAACAACAACCATTTTTGTAATTAAGGAAACTTACTCTTGATACGGATTAGATCTTGAACTTAAAATAGTTCAGACATATGAGATAAAGACAGACTAGAGCTTATAACCCCGCTACTAAATAATGAATAAAGTATTCTGCAGTGGTACCCAGTGAATATCTCCATTACTACATCATGTACAGCAAGACATTGTAACTGTCCCCGTTATACGAGCTTCCAACTTCTCCAATCACATCGCCCATATGTACCTTTGCCAGCTCCTCCCACAATGTACACCTTATGATGAAGTGCTGTTGAGAAGTTCTAGTCCGTTGTACAAGTCATTATTAATTACATCTCTTTAAATCTTTCCTTGTTCTTCCCTCAGAATTCTCACATATGCTAAGTTCTACTGTAATGTAAGGGCTTAGAATACCACAGTTTCCTTTTCTTTCACTAGTTTATGCTCAACATTATGTTTCACAACCAATAGTAGTAACAAGAATAATAATTTCTAAGAACTACTTGCTACAAACTTTGGCATGAGAAATCTTTGCCATGAGCCAATAGATACCCTAAACCTTTTTTCAGTTTTCTTAAAGAAAATAACTTCCAAACCTGAGCTTGCTGAAAAGACTTGATCCTCTTTTTAAATCTGGATGGGAGCACAAAATCACAGCCCCTTGCCAGAAAGGCCAATTCACCCCTTAAATCGGGGTCCCGTCTCAGCGACGTGTCTTTTATCATCATCTTGGAGGACCAGCTCTTAAGAACTGCGTCTGACGTTTGGAATTTGGGTGTTTTAAAGGAGTAGGGAACAAGCGTTCAAAGAATTTGGTGGTCTGTTTTGCTTAAACTCCCTGCAGCAAGGAGATTGCCTGAGACTTGATATCTAAGGCCAGCGCTCGGCTCCACGATGCCAGCATTGTACAGTCACACAGAGCCCCACGTTTGCCTTGTCTTGACAAAACCAAATTCTCAGCAAAAACAAAACTATCTTTTACTGAAGTCTTCCAACACTGAGCAGCTGAGAAACATGACCTCGGAATGGTGTTGCTGTGTGACAGACAGCCAGTGCTGGCCTGGGATGGTGGGGGCAGTGGGGGGAGTGGGAGTCCAGAGGAAGGATTCTGGGAAAGGAAGCACCCAGAGGCTGCCGGCTGTTGCTAAACTTAGACACTCCAGAGCAATGTACTTAATATAAAGAGTCTTCCCTGGTTGTGTTTACTTTATAAGCCTCAATGATTTGAAAGGTCAGTCCTACAAGAGTAACAACGTACCAGAGAGGTGAAAGGTCAATGTAGTATGTATGCAATGTGACCAAGCTCTGGCATAGTCTTAAATGATCAATAAATCACCAAATCAAAATTTGCATATATAGAGCATCAAAATAAAGTGCTACCATCATATTCCGCTACAGCTTAATAGAGTGCTAAACACCTTCCCACTTCATTACCGGCAGTCGATGCGCTCGCCCACATCTCCACGCCATGTCCTATTGGAACCTGATACAGATCAAAAGGCTGGAATTTCAGTCAGTTAAACTGCGTTGACATTGCTGACACTGCCCCTGTCCGTAACTCCAAACAGAACATTTCTGCAGAGCAATACTGCAAGCCTGTTGCACAAACTACTGGCTCAGAAGAAGCACCGCCTTCCTAACATGGGAACTTCCTGCTGAGAACCTTCACAGAGGCTGTGATATATATTTTTATTGGAATGGAAACTCATATTTAGTACCCAGATAACAAAAATACAGCAGCAGATAGCAGGAAAAGGAACCTTTTTAATTATTTACAACATATGGCCAGTGGTCAGAGTATTATTTTTCAGTCTGCTTTCATACCTTACAACTTCCTAGTGTACCTCAATGGCTCGACAATGATCATTAGTACCTGAATGGTAAGCATGTAATAAGAACACAAATGTGGACCTAGAAAAAACATGAACATTAGACACTTTCACCTAACAGTAACTGTCCAGGTTCTACCTCAATATATAGCTACTAAAAAGGGAAAAGCAAACACTGATGAAGTGGTGTAATTGGCACATATGTGACAGAAGGTGAGGGCTCTACATCGACCGGTTCTTGTCCTGCAGCTCCCCACACAGCTCCCACTCTTGTGTTGTCTCCGCAACCTACCCAAGAGGAGCCCGCGGTCATTCGTCCTCATCAAGGACACGCCAAGTAGATTGTTACTGCTGTATATATGTAACATGTGAAGTGCTGACTGTGCATTGTTTTTGTGTTCCTACCCTACTATGTACCCCACTGTCTCCCTTTGCTTTGTTTTAACCCCCTCTTCTCTTTTTACTTTTTGTACCCCCCTATACTTGACAAAACTTAATAAACACAACTGATGTAAGAAAAAAGCAAGTAGTAGAAATCAGTTACTTTAAAACCACTTGTGCAGTGTGTGTATGTGTATACATACATTATATATATATATATATATATATATATATAGTCAGATATTCTGCACTCTAAATAAATAAAAATAAAGTGGAGGCAGCAGAAGAAAAGTAACATGCTGCACATCTATACACAATATGTTGCCTTGGAGAACACCCTGTGTACAAGACATTCTGTTGTAACTCTTCCATTTCAATCATCCTTTAATGTTTTCAATTGTTGACAGAGACCGGCCTCATGTTACTTGTGGGCACAGTGCTGAAAACAGGCCTGTGGGCAACAGTGATAATGCAAGTCTTGTGGACAGCAATAAGAATTCCGTGCTGAGTAGTTAAAAAAAAATTGAAGCATCCTAAATATAGGCCGCACCTGTCATTTTGCCAGTCTTGTCCTTGCTAGGGCTTTGAAGAGGTTTCCGTTTTCCATTAATGAAATTCTGAACTCTGCTGTCAGACCATAGAACAAGTAACGAGAGGGCACCAGGGGTCCCCAAGTTCAAAGAAGCCCAATGCAGACATTACCAGAAGCATTCTCAGGAGCAGAGGAATTTCATTATAAAGTAGCTTTCATAATCTAAAACAGGGGCCTTCAACCTTTTACTACCTACCGGCCACTTCTGTATCTTTGTTGATGGTAAAATTCCCTTACCGCTCACTGGTGCCGCAGTAACTCAATATAGCGCAAGTGCGAAGTAATTTATAGAGGGGAGGGTTTGTAAAGAAAATTATGTACTTAAATTTATTGTTTTATTTATACTTTATGTATGTTTATACATAATTTAAATGTAATGAATTTCTGCGTCTCAATCGATGCAACGCCTACTAGTGCGGTAGCTGCTTAAATTGAAAAAAAAAAAACGTTCAACGTGAAAACAATAAAGTTTATTGAAATTACTAATAACTAGTGATTCATGAGATCCTCGAGGCTGATGTTGCGAGATTAAATAGTTGACATCTGGTTCGATTTGTGTAAGGAACAAACAGAGGTCTCCTCTTTCAGGGATATTCAGACGGTTTCTCTGCTTGGTCATAATGTGATTAACAGCACCCAAAGCCTGATTCTACAAGATATGAAGTAGGGAAAGCTATCACTAAATTAAATAACATTTTCCACATATTTGGATATAATGCTTGTATTTTTTATTTTGCCAGTGTCTTTGGTATCCACCACTCTCGAAATTATATTTGCCCTCTTCATCATATTTAGTTCTAAAAGTTCATATTGGCAAGTTATAACAACCTCACCAAAATTTGTAGTAAAATGATCATCCAGTCATACACCTTCAATTTCAAAATATCTTTAAATCATTTGTCCATAACCAATTTGAATTAATTGAGGTGGCTACTAGGTTTAAAGTTGAGAGATGGAACTCAAAAGTAAATTGCAAAAGACTATTTGAAAAAGTCAAACACTACAGTCTTGCTTATACAGGTTACTATGACACTCTGTGACACTACACATCTGTGCAGGATACACTTCTTATTGTGGTAAACAAGCTCGCTTCTACTTATATTAAGCATAAGTATTAAGCAAAATATACTTATTTGGTACCTCCAGTTAAAGTTAAGTAAAACCCCGTCCTAAGGAGCAGCAGCCACTAATGCAAGACGCAATGTGAAAGCCAAACGTCCGGTCTCTGGAGCATGCACAGTAGCGCATTTTGGACACTGGAGTCCTGACCCACTTTCTCCTACCACCAGACCACCGGGGATCGGGCTGCCATGGAAACGGTGCGTAGCACTCCTGTTCTAACACTTAGCAATGTGGAATATTGCTAAAAAACCCCCATCCCACTTGTGGGTGGCAGGGACCCGGTTGACTACCACTGATCTAAAAGAGGGGACCACAGTAAAAGTTGCTTGTGTGCATTGAGTACAGACACAGTCCTTCAAGTTTCAGATGAGTTGAGAGTGGGTGACATTTGACCACTATAACTGTAAGTGGGTTACGGACTTCAGCCTACCAGAGATATCATACTGGGCACTAGGAATAGTAAAGCATGTTCCCAACACACACCTACCAACAAAAATGCTGAAAGAATGAAGTACCACTGCCACTTTTTCATATGCTCCCGGCTTGACTATGTTTCAAATGAACATCCTCTGTCTGCTTAGGCCTTCAGGACTTCCGATTACACCCCCAAATTAACTACATCCAATTTCAAGGACTACAAATAAGAAACTATACGAGCTAAAATGCCAGAAGCAACATCACACTAGGTCACAAGCCTGTCACTCCCTCTTATTGTGTTAGCAGTGCTGTTATCCCACCTACATTCAAAACACTATTCCCATTATTTGTATAGGCTATCCATCTTCTTGATGTACAAAGAAACTATGTCACTCATCTCTGTATAAAAAGCACATATATAAAAACAATCTTTGTATTATCTGTATCTTCGTACCTTTGTCAAAAATGTATCTCCTCTCATGTTAAAAAAAAACTAAACTATGTTTATTGGGAACCCTTTGCAAAGTTACATATTAACAAGCCTTCAGATAGATGTGGGATTATTAAAATTGTTATTGGCAGTGGTTTGGGCAATAGGGTTGGGTAAATTCATTGCTTGCTCCTATTCCATTTGGAGAATTTTTGGAGAAACTGATCAGCAACAACATTAAAGCCACTGCAAGTGAAGTGAGTAAAATTGATTATCTTGTTACAATGGCATCTGTCAAGGGGTGGGATATATTAGGCAGCAGGAGAACAATCAGTTAATGTGGTGGAAGCAGGAAAATGGGTAAGTATAACGATCTGAGTGGCTTTGACAAGGGACAAATTGTGACGGATAGACAACTGGGTAAGGGCATCTCCAAATTGGCAAGTCTTGTGGGGTGTTCCCGGTATGCAGTGGTTAGTATCTACCAAAATTGGTCCAAGGAAAGACAACCAGTGAATCGACAACAGGGTCACGGGCACCCAAGGCTCATTATGTTTATGGGGAGCGAAGGCTAGTTCTGGTCCAATCCCCAGAAGAGCTACTGGTGCAAAAAATTCCTGAAAAAGTTAATACTGGCTATGATAGAAACGTGTCAGAACACACAGCATAACGCAGCTAACTTGCTTTGTATGGGGCTGCATAGCCACAGACCAGTTAGAGTGCCCATGCTGACCCCTGTTCACCTACGAAAGTGCCTACAGCAGGATTGTGAGCACCAGAATGGAGCAATGGAAGAAGATGGCCTGGTCTGATGAAACACGTTTTCTTTTACATCATGTGGACAGCTGGGTGCGTGTGCTTCGTTTCCCTGGGGAGGAGATGGCACCAGGATGCACTATGGGAAGAAGGCAAGCCAGCAGAGTCAGTGTGATGTTCTGGGCAATGTTCTGCTGGGAATGCTTGGGTTCTGGCTTTCATGTGGATGTTACTTTGACACGTAAAGAAGTGGAGGTTGCTCAATCAATTTATAGGCTATAGCAGGTGCTTGAAAGGGTGGGGTTATCCTGAAAGGAACCAACATACCACCTACCTAAACATTGTTGCAGACCAAGAACACCCCTTCATGGAAACTGTATGCCCTGATGGCAGTGGCCTCTTTCAGCAGGATAATACACCCTGCCACACAGCAAAAAAAAGTTCAGGAGTAGTTTGAGGAACATGACAAATAGTTCAAGGTGTTGCTTGGCCTCCAAATTCTCCAGATCTCAATCACATTGAGTGGGATGTGCTTGAAACACAAGTCCGAGCCATGGAGGACCGACCTCACAACTTACTGCTGCTAATGTCTTAGTGCCAGATACCACAGAACACCTTCAGAGGCCTTGTGGAGTCCCCGACGGGTCAGAGCTGTTTTAAGTGAACCCACAAAATATTGTTATTATTGATATAATGTATTGAATATTGAAGGTCTAGGCAAATAAAATATGTTTCATGCAGTCCTCTATCCGCTCTCTCTAAATCATATTCAAGCAAAGGATATGGTCAACAGCATTGTTGTTTGCGTTAAGGTTTACAGAGATTTAATGTTATTTTTATTATATTATTTAAGTGTGGCATCAAACTACCAGTCACAAGTCATACGTGTGTTTTATCACCAAAATTATAAAGTGCAATTATAAGCTCTGAAGTGATCAACAATGATATAATGGGCTAAAAATATGGAAACATAAAGCTTTACCCATTAACATGTCAGATTTGTTTTTCAATGCTGGAAAGAGACAGGAAAACAAACGGCAGACAGATTCTTGCAGCAATACTAGAAACTACTTTTACCAGGATGGCATTAACTGTTTCGTTACCAGGGGTATTTGTGTATTTTGCACTATAGAAAGACACACCACTTGTCAAAATTTTACACTGCTTTAGTATAGCCAAGAATAACGTTTTCTTCATTATTGTATCAAAAGGGAATTTTATATTTTTAACATCTGACAGGTCTTTATTTTGGAAGGAAAATGTCTTTAAATTATGGAAATTATACATTTAAAATACGGACACATAATTGAAACCGGTTGTACCTCAAATCTTATTCTACAGCTTTAAACGTTAATAGGGACACCAAATGGGTACCAGAGTTTGGTAAATGTGTGTGGGTGCTTTATGTTTGTGTCTACTTCAATCATCTGCAGAGATTTTTTAACTTCATTTGTCAGTAACATCCGAAGCCTATGACAGACACTAGAGGCACTGTAGGAGAGATCTTTGTGTTTCTATTCAGCAAGAAAATCAAAGTAATAGACCTTTCTATCACCAACGTGGTCAAACTTCCAAAAGTTATCTTGTGGTAAGTGAGGATGGTGTTATAAAGGGAGGGAACAATATATTATAAATATTATACATACAAACACATTTTTATATTTTTCATTCTTTTTCTCTCTAAATCAGATAATCAATTTCGACTTGAAAGAACCCATAATTGAAACAGACCTAATATGTGAAATTAGCCAAGTGTCCCCTAAGTAACCCAAGGAGAGTATGCAGAGTCCCCACTAGTGAAGATGTCAACCACTGCACTTCGTCAAACACACCAAATGCTGTTAGTGTCAAATTAAAGGGCTGTAAATCTGAAGGAAGGAACAGCTCATTTTCCAAGATGTCGAAGTCGTATAATTGGATGAACGAAAGTATATTGGTTAATATTCTTTTGCCGTGCGATTGCGATCCATACGCCACGTAACACGTGGCATGGTGCGATCGCACGGTAAAATACGCACGCACACACTCGCATTACAACATTTAGTTATCTATATAATTCATATTCATATTGGTTCCGTTACACTGTAATTTATGAGCAGATAGTATTTGGTTTATTATTAGTTTATATAATATGATTATATGTACATTTTAGTGTTATTAAAGGTTTAGGTTATAGGAAAGGTGTCATGCCTGATATCATATTGATCCCCTATTCATCAGCAGCTGTCCGGTGCAGTCGGCGAAGAGATCGCACATTGCATACTTTAGTTATTGATATTAGGCAGTACACCTTTGTATGATGCTGGCTATGAAAGGAGCAGACCCCCTGGAGAGACGACCCCCACCTTTGGATTCCTTAGATTGAATCAGCCTATGACCTGTTTACCCTGGACCCACCCAACGTCTGGACCTATAGAAACAATCTACGTCATCTCTATTGTTCACTGTGTGACACTGTACTGTATATAATCATAGCTGCACTCCCCCTGGCTCTCAGACTTCACTGATCACAGTATTCAAAAGGTGAATCACTGTCCAGGGGTGCCCGTGGTTAGCGCAGCGAGTGCAATGCGATAAGAGCGCGGTATGTATGTAACTTTTGGTATTGGCTGTATTGTACTGTATCATAATATAATAATGTATTGAATTGCTGACTATTTACATCTGCTAAAATAAATCACTTTGTGCTTTGGAAACACATACAATTGATTGGGCAATGCTTATTTGAAGACGATAGAATTACTTTAATAATTTGGGGGCTCGAAGGTGAGTTACGTTACCGGCAGGTATGCAACGCTTACGATATTCGGTTTCTCAACAAAGGGTGGATTGGCGGACGCGTCGCATAACAGGAAAGAACGCAATGTGTTTAAGACCTGTGGTTCACTTTGTGTTGCGAAACCGAATGTCCGTTGTTGCATAGACTGAAGGAACGCTAATTTGAATCTAGGGACAAGAAAGAAAAATGTTTCTTTTTATTGTCGTTTTGCGTTTTAAAGGGTATAGCATTGCATAGAGTATGTGTATTTCCTGCATTGAGTATGTGTACTTCCGGTATTGTTGCCACATGTGTAAACAGTCATGATCATAGTCTGTTATCTATGCATAGTGTAATCACTTAGTAAAATCTCTGAAAGGATAGTGCCATTGTTTGGGAAATTTATTTTCTGTACAGAAAACAAAGGTTATGTGTGTGTATGTGAATGTTATTTATACATAAAGGCAAAAGTATACTGGTAACTATAGGCAACTATAGGTTTTTACACGTGTGCCTAATACTAATCACAATGTTCACAGATAACTAGTATCTCTGAGCAGTGCGGTTGGACCGCATGGCAGGGCCTTGATTAAGTATTGGGAGGGCAGTGTGGAACTATTTAAAATTGATAGCGCTTTGGTTCAGGTGTGTCTGAAGGGCATGGTAAAAAAAGGTGACCTGACAACAAAGGTTCTGTTCTAGGGCTGAGCAGGATATAAAGAAACCTTTGTGTGAGTGGTGTTCTGTTCTAATAAGAGCAGGTGATAAAGAGACACCACAGAGTATGCATGGCATACTCAAAGCGAAAATAACAGGTTTTCGCGGCATTCCCAAATATTAATCGCAAAGCTTACTGATAGTTCGTATCCGTAAGCGGTGCGATCGGACCGCATGGTTGATTTAGTACAGCTGTGATTGCGACTTGGGAGATGTGGGAGGAAATACGCTGCAACCACTGATATTCTTGATTGATATCGGTTGCTAACAGTGGTAAAGTACTCAAACTAGGAAAGGCATTGATATTTTTAAGGGGACGTACCTGTTGAAACTGTCCACGGATAAAAATCTCTAGTAGGTTCTGTTTTGCGTAGCGTTGAGAAATAGGTTGTTTTTACAATGGATACGAAGCAAACGCTAGAGATAGTTCATGTTGTGCTGCCTAATGAATGGCCGGTTGGTTCGGCGAAGTATGTTATGTATAATAAATACGGTGCGTATGCAACGGCATACTGCGACACATGGGTCAAGATGACCCGGGAGTGTGTGAAACCTTTCCCAAACATAGGTAGTCTTGACTCAGAGGTGTTAAATAATGTTAGAGATAAAGTAAGGTTGATTAAATCAACAAAAACGAGAATTGAACATGATGACTGTTTAAAATTGTGGCAACAAGAAGGGTACACGTGGCAAGGAAGCGCATGCTCAGCGGAAGTAAGGGTACGGGAAACAAGCATTCCGGAAGTGTGCATTGCAAAGCGTGGCGAACTGAGCGCAAACACGCCCCCGACAAATTTGGTCGGGGCGGATAGTACAGTCAATACCAAAAATGTAAAAACTGTAACTAGTAAGTTGTATGATGTCTTAAGTAATGTTTTAAAGGAAGAAGATGTACCCACAGTCATTTCAGCCATTGCCCATGCCAGTAACATACACGGACAAGGAAAGGGAATGGTTCCACCAGCAGGGGCAGTAGCTGAAATTGGTGAGAATAATGTAAAGGTTATCAAAGGGGGAGACATTCATTGTACTGCAACAGCGATTCCAGCAACTAGTTCAGAGCATAGTGATTTGGTAGGCTTATATCCTGTCCGCACAACAGCAGTTCCCAATGGGAAAGCGGACAGAGATGGTGTAGTTCCCATGAAACAGGTAGCAATGTATTTTCCATGGACTAAGGCGGAACTATTTACAATTATGTCTGATTTCCCTGATCCTAGAAAAGATTTGGCCAAGTGTCAAAAATTTATTAGACATTTAGGTAATGCACATGAGCCTACTAATAAAGATTGGCGAGTGTTGTTTAAAGCTTGTCTACCTCTCGATAGTGATATACAAAAGTTCATTAAGGATTGTAGGTTGGAGAAGGATAAACCCTTAACTGAAAATGACAATCAGGATAATATTGGATGTATAATCACAAAATTAGCCATATATTTTCCAGTGACAATGGAATGGGACAAAATATTAACCATCAAACAAAAAGGTAATGAGATTACAACTGATTATTTTTCTAGGGCTATAGCGGCCTTGATTAAGTACACAGGGATATCAGATATAAGGGTTAATCCACATTACAGGGAGGTAGCTGTTGCAGTACTAATGGACGGCCTCCGGGAGGATCTAAGGATCTGGATACAAACCTCTTTTCCTAATTGGAGAGGTCTCACGGTAAATGATATAAGAGAACATGCCATAGAACATGATAAAAATAGATGTAAAAAGGAAAAAGCACAGAATGATAGGTTAATGATGTTGGGTATCCAGGCGTTAGAAAAATTACATTCACAACCTCAGAATTATAAAAACCACTATAAGGGACGAAAGAAACAGAAATCTTTAAAGTGTTTTAACTGTCTTAAGAAGGGACATTTGAGGAAAGATTGCAAAGAAAATATTAGAGCCAAAGCTAAGAAATTAAGACCAGGCAAGGCAAATAATACTCGGTGGTAAGTATTAATGTGCAAAGTGTAGAAAGAAACTTATTTAAAAGGTTATCTTTGTTGATTTTGTTTGTTTGTTTTATGTTGTCACATGTTTGCTTTCCTAAATCGCTGGCCGATGGTAAAAAATGAGAATGTTTAGTTTGTTTGCTGTTTTGAGATAACTATCTTGTCCTTTCTCCACAGATAAGGGTACACAGAAGATATATAGACTTCATGTTTAAAAGGGGTGAGATAGAGAAATAATAGAATTACTCTTGAAAGACTAATTAACAATAGACAATTGGAACACTCTTTGTTTTAGGCTGCAGTGTCTCATGATAATTTGTTTGGCTGAGAATCATTATCCAACAATGAAGTATGTACATACTTTGCTCCAAAAATATTGTTTTATGTATCTCAGATGAGTCATCAACAGTTAATTTTTACATTTTTCTATCATAAGTTAGGAAAGTCCGTTGAAAAGGTATGTAGTCAATGTGATACCGAGTTCTTAATGAACAAATGACGGACGACACTGGATTGCACGGTTAAGACCCCCTAGTCAAGTAGGGGGAGGGATCATAGTTAAAGGAATACAGCCATTTTCCCATAGAGTCCAATCCAGCTGTCATTCTTTGCTATAAAGATCTCCCTTTCTGCATGTATGTTT
Source organism: Mixophyes fleayi (assembly GCF_038048845.1). Classification (NCBI taxonomy): domain Eukaryota; kingdom Metazoa; phylum Chordata; class Amphibia; order Anura; family Limnodynastidae; genus Mixophyes; species Mixophyes fleayi. Next base: position 58,236,533 of record NC_134404.1, on the reverse strand, counting down.
GTTTTCAAAGCTTTGTATTCAAATCTTGGTATTCCTATTATTCATTGCTTTCTTATTCCTCATTCTTTACATCCATGCTAGTCTCTCTCTCTCTCTTTCTATGCTCTGGTAGAAAAAAAAAACCAGACAGACAGTCTCATCAACGGGGCTAAGACATTTTTTTTTTTTTTTTTTTACATAAGACAAGTTCAGGGATACACACACTAGATTGACATGAGTCACAGAAACAGTCAGGGGTTTTGTTTTCATACGTATAGAAACTGATGATTTTAAGCAGAAAGGTTCTGTTGTGGAAATACGATTCATGTTTTATAGATTGCATATCTGTTTTGTTTATTTTGTTTTTGAGGTTCGTGCCTCCTGTACAAAAATGTGCCTTTATATGGATGCACAAAGGGTGGGGAGAACAGAAGAATGCTAGAGGATAGGCATACAGATATGCATCTCTGTGTAGAACATTGGAGTAGGATGTTTACCACAAGATACGACATAATGTGAAACCCTAGAAAATGTAGAATTTTCGTGTTTTATATTTTTCACTGTTAGACAGACATGTACTGGATACTGTTATATTTGAAGAAAGTGTTATAGAAGTAGACCCCTTTGTCTTTCTCACTTAGTCAAGTAGCTGAATGTGAGGTACTGAGAAGGACATGTGAGTTGGCATAGGGAAAATCGATTGATATACATTGGCCTTCAGCATTTTTCTAGTCTAGGGGGCGATGTTGAGGTGACTGAGAAATCTTTTTATAGCAATACCAGCACATGAGTAGGACACTACATATACAGTGACACAGTTACCAACTGAAGTAACTGCTAGTAAAGTCCACACTTACACACACAACCATACATGGCTGTCACACCAGGGCGAACACATCTGTCAAATAGACAGCAGGGTTTTATGTGACAGCTAACAAATCTGTTTTGTTTTGTTTTTCGTTGTATTGTTTTAGTTTAAAATGTGAACACACACACACACGCACGCATACGCATATTGGTTAATATAGGAAGATTTGTGTTGCCTGAGGGATAAACTGTCTGGAAGGTGAAGAGATGTGGTGAGGAGTCTGGCGGACCCTGGAGAGATGGACAAGGTAAACCAGTAGCTCCCAGAGTGTATCTCCCAGACCGAGAGGAGGCAGCAAATGGTCTGGCTCAGCTGGGTACAGAAGGTATGTGCAAGCTGGTAAGAGTATATTGGGGTGCACCAGACATTTAGTCTCAAGCTAGAAGGACGGCAACGTCCTATCTGGATTAAGAGAATGTCAGGAAAATGATACCAATAGAGCCATCCCATATCCCTCCTGCAGATGGGTTTTCCTCCAGGTAAAACAGATCCACGTCATCCAATTACCACCATGCAGGATCCTCAAGTATACAGTGGTGTACTAATGAAATATGTCTGGGTAAAGGTGTATTGAAATGTGTCTAATGTATTACTGTGTCATACTCAAAGCTTTTGTTATTCAATGTGATAGTCCTAGAGTTATAATAGATGATAGGGGTATTCATGTTATTTAATAACAGATGTATAATGTATGAGTAGTGGTAACAAATCACATACTTTCAATTAGCCATAAACCAGTGTGAACATAAAGTAGTGGTACTAGGTAGAACGAATTGAATAGAATAAGAGTTGGAACTTGATTGAAGTGACTGATAGCTTCGGCCACTAGTCCTTTCCCGCTATCAAAAGATCACTCCTGGGCAGACTCTTGACCTGTCAGTTTTTGAGATGTTCTTGACCCCTCGTGAGATGAGATTGTAACTGGGAGGCTTGGTTAGACCTTGAGAGAAGGTAAATAGTGAGACAGCAACCGAGAACGTCCAAAACACTGTTTCCTGAAAAGTCACACTAACTGTCAGGATGTTGGATCGGGAGAGTAAGTTGTGGAGCAATAATTTCTTAGGCTCAGGTTATTTGACAGACAGGTACCAGGTGTAGGCTACCAGCATCACGGCTTCAAAGGTAGCAGAGACACACTGGTGCCCATTCCACCCACTGCAGAGGGGCCAACACTCAGAGAAGGGTCCAAGGGCACTCATGAGTCTGTTCTGGAAGGCCTCAAATGCAGTTAGCAGCACCTGAGCCAAAGGCTAAGACAGTTGTCCAGCATGAAGTTGTAGTTTTCCTGTTTTGTGTTCTCTCATTTCATTCTCTTCTCAGGACGGTTAATTCTTTTGATTATTAGCAGGTGACAGAGGCTGGTTCAGGTAAAGATAAGGAGGTATTGGGGATGGAGGAGAAGTTAGTAGCATTATCGGTCCAGCCAATTACTCTATTCAATTCAGGGGTAAAGGAAAATTTGGAAACCTTGGAGCTTGGAGAAAGTGCGAGGGGCTATTGTCTGAGTAGCATTACGTCTGTAAGTACGGTGACCCCATGGTTAAAAAGAGGTACACCCAGCAATGCCAGTCCAGTAATATTCGGACTTGAACAGGCATCCTTGAGAATGATTATCATTCTTGGGAGGGTAAGGTTTTAGACCAAACAAAGTGCTGGGCGTGCTCACACGTGCCTCAGTGATTATATCAAGTAGGATTAGTTCTCTTTCCACTAAATATTCTTGAGGTACCCAAATTATGGGTGGGAGGCCACTAGGGGAAAAGTACAACACCTAGGTCCCTTAGTCTGGAGTCTCCCAATATTAAAGCAGAGTATTGGGAGACTGGGAAGAATGAACAGACAATAGCCCACCCACAAGTGTTGATGAAAATAACTGATGACATTATTAGAAGAGTGTATATTAACGCGAGCTGAAGGAGATTGTATATGACATTATTGATAGACATAGGATGATGCTATTAATGAACATGAAGTGTTTAAATGTATTCTGAGCTTAAAGACATGCGTTGGACAGATGAACCTGTTAAACTTGAAGAACTGTAGTAGAGTATTCGGTATAACTGATACATGTTCTGTTGTACTCTGTACCTTTCCGAATAATGTATTACGTGTTTTATTGCACCCTTGAAGGGCATACAAATTGTTATCTCCAAGCTCCAGAAATATACGGTCTATGGTAAAAGAAGAAATTGTTTTGAGGATTAAGACTCTCTATTATGATAACTTGTTTAGAGCTACAAACAACGTGGTCATACACCAAGGGGAATTTGTATTACATAACAATGAAACTGGTACTGAGATCCTGCATATAACATCTTTAAGGTGATCGTTTATTGTACTATCAAAGGGTGGACTGTCAAAGTCGTATAATTGGATGAACGAAAGTATATTGGTTAATATTGTTTTGCCGTGCGATTGCGATCCGTACACCACGTAACACGTGGCATGGTGCGATTGCACGGTAAAATACGCACGCACACACTCGCATTACATTGTAATGTAATGTTTTTAGGATTTCTGTCTGTAGAAACAGGTGGGATAATTACTGACCCAGCCAAATAGATTAACTCAGCTGTACATGATTAAAGAAATCCTAAAAACATGAACTGGATATGGCCCTTGAGGACAGGTTTGCCCACCCCTGCATTACAACATTTAGTTATCTATATAATTCATATTCATATTGGTTCCGTTACACTGTAATTTATGAGTAGATAGTATTTGGTTTATTATTAGTTTATATAATATGATTATATGTACATTTTAGTGTTATTAAAGGTTTAGGTTATAGGAAAGGTGTCATGCCTGATATCATATTGATCCTCTATTCATCAGCAGCTGTCCGGTGCAGTCGGCGAAGAGATCGCACATTGCATACTTTAGTTATTGATATTAGGCAGTAAACCTTTGTATGATACTGGCTATGAAAGGAGCAGACCCCCTGGAGAGACGACCCCCACCTTTGGATTCCTTAGATTGAATCAGCCTATGACCTGTTTACCCTGGACCCACCCAACGTCTGGACCTATAAAAACAATCTACGTCATCTCTATTGTTCACTGTGTAACACTGTACTGTATATAATCATAGCTGCACTCCCCCTGGCTCTCAGACTTCACTGATCACAGTATTCAAAAGATGAATCACTGTCCAGGGGTGCCCGTGGTTAGCGCAGCGAGCGCAATGCGATAAGAGCGCGGTATGTATGTAACTTTTGGTATTGGCTGTACTGTACTGTATCATAATATAATAATGTATTGAATTGTTGACTATTTACATCTGCTAAAATAAATCACTTTGTGCTTTGGAAACACATACAATTGATTGGGCAATGCTTATTTGAAGACGATAGAATTACTTTAATAATGGTCACACACTTTGTTTGCACCGGAATAAAGTTGCTTTTGTTTTGTTTTCCATAAAATATAAAGGGGGTTACCATAGCTCTACACCCATCCCCTGAAATTGTTTAGCCCTTAAAACCTAGCTTCTCATGGACTGCGCGGTTCCTCAAATCTAAGATGAACCCTTTTGAATGAATAGTTGTGCAGCTCTTCCCCTTTTTGCATTATCTGCAGCACTAGCCCTGATGTGTGCTATACAGTACTAGCCTGGAGGATGTCTTACCATCAATGTGTTCTCTGCATTGCTACCCCAGGTGATGTGTTGTTCACTTCATCTGCTCTGCAGTACTAGCCTGGAGGATGTCTTACCATCAATGTGTTATCTGCATTGCTACCCCAGGGGATGTGTTGTCCACATCATCTACTCTGCAGTGCTAGCCTGGAGGATGTCTTACCATCAATGTGTTATCTGCATTGCTACCCCAGGGGATGTGTTGTCCACATCATCTACTCTGCAGTGCTAGCCTGGAGGATGTCTTACCATCAATGTGTTATCTGCATTGCTACCCCAGGGGATGTGTTGTCCACATCATCTACTCTGCAGTGCTAGCCTGGAGGATGTCTTACCATCAATGTGTTATCTGCATTGCTACCCCAGGGGATGTGTTGCGAGTGTTCTCCACAGCCCCTATTTCCCGGGTGCTCCACCCGGCTGGTTTTACTTGTCACCTGGCTCTTGGAACCCAACAGAGTCCTATTATAATAGAATACACCATTGTTTTTCCTATTAGAACAGCCACAATGTGAGCACTACAGCCAGCAGTGTGTTTTAGTCCACTGACCACCAGTCTGATTAGTCCTGGCAGGTGTGGGCAATAACCTCCAACATTTTTCATTATTATTGCAAAATATTTTACAACGGCCCCAACCCGGCTACTTCTTAATGCCACCCAGCTGCCACATTTTTCTGGAGAAAAAAAACTATTTTTCCACGTCTGCTCTGCAGTGCTACCCTGGAGGATGTATTACCATCAAAGTGTTATCTGTATTGCTACCCCAGGTTATGTGCTGCCCACAACGTCTGCTCTGCAGGGATACCCTGGAGCAGGGGTGAATTGCTGACATGCAATGGAACAAGGTTACGTCACAAATAATTACTTATAAAACCTTAATTTTAATGATCTTTTGTTGGTGTAATAAGAGGAGAGTTGGTGTAATAGTATACTTATTGATGACCAAGAACCAGCTCTACTGTTATTGTAGTGTGTGTGAGAGACAGACAAACAATAGAAGTGGAACAATGATAGACTACTACATACTGGCTGATATAAACAACTGATGGCTAATAACCAGTTCAGCAACTAGTACAGTGGTGTTGACAGTTCTTTTTGCTTGCTGACTTTTTCCTATCCATTCCTCTCTTGGTGGTGCCTGTGGCCCTACAGTGCGACTACAGGCAAAGTATTCTTTTCTTGTAATACATATACTGATACACAGATTAAAGTAGACATCCAAATGTCCACCTGTATAGACGTTTTGTCCCCTGAATGAGATACAATATTATCCACATGGGTCTATTACAGGTACCTACTTAACAGTGTCACTCTCTCCATAGTCCCCCACCCGCACCACCATGTCATCTTTCCAAAATTTCAAAAGGTGTGCATGTCCTTGAAAGCAGATATCACTATGCTACATGTCAATTAAATCAATCCATTAAATTTCACTGATATTATTTACTGCGTTACATAATGGTCAATAGCAACAATGAATCTATTTCCGCAAATTAAAAATAAATCAAGAGAGTCAATTAATTTACTAAGGTGTATGGAAAGGGCGGATATCTTTGACTGCGAAAAGCATGCCGGGAGATGTGTAGTTAAATAATGTTCTGATACTAATCATTTTTAAGAGATAGTATGCTGGTAACATTTTTGGAAGGAAAAAATATTTTATAGCCATCAATTTTTCATATTAGACAACTAATTAAATTTATTAACTTAAGTAGGCGAGATTTGAACTGTTTTAGTTAAAATGCTTTCCAGTGAGTGCACAGCTGCAGAAGATGCAACATGCAATGCAAGTGGATCTACCAACAGCTTCCCATTGAAATTCCACCTGAACACCAACTTGGAATCATATGTTAACTTCTCTGCAATCTATTACATATTAAAGTACTTTCAAATGTACCTTTTCCACTCACCTTTCCTGATCTGAAGCTCTACTCTGCGACTTTTGTCCCAATCGGAAAAACTGTGGCATTTTGCAGCTCATAAAAGCTTCCTATGTGACACATATATGCAGATTTAGTGATGGACGCAAAAGTCCTTTTGCGCTATGCAAAAATGCGACTTTCGTTAAACTAGACGCACTGCACATAACCGATGACTGTCAGATGTATCAATATATTATAAGGTATGTGCAATTCAAAATACAGCTAGAGAGGCTTAAGTGTGCAGGCACTTTTTGGGGGTACGCAACAGTCACATTTTTAGGTCCAAATCTAATTCAGACCTATAGCAGGATGAAAAAACAGGAGCAATTAAGAGAACTTCAACTGTAGCAATGCTGCATGCTGAGCGTTTAGAGCTGAAGCTCTCTTATCTGAATCCTGTGTCACGTTGGGAGTTTAAGAGTTTCAGCACAGTGTGTATTTCTGTAGCTGAAAACAATTATATGTTGAAAACCGCAAGTGTGACATCGACATAAAGGCACAGGAAAAAAGTTAAAAACAGGAGTCTATAAAGGAGAAATGACATTGTGGATTGTTAATCTTCTTCTGGGGAATGGGACAGTTTAAAGTGATGTCATTAGTGGACAGGTGTGGAGATTATGTAGGGGGAGGGGTAATACCAGCTGTATCTGTATTTATAGACTATGAGAAAGCAGTTTTATCCTTCACAAATATAACATCACAACTATTCCTAATACACTTTTCAGGAGAAGGGTGGTGGTCTGAAATGAAATTACACCACATTGATTAATAAGACACTTTACATACATATAATACCAAGGTTATTTATAAGGAACTTGATAGATGACCATTAGGAGCCAGGTGAGCTTGCTTTCGGTGATGTTACATTCGCATTGCTCCATTTAATCCGTTTAATGCAGGCCTGTCCAACCTGCGGCCCTCCAGATGTTGTGAAACTACAAGCCCCAGCATGCTTTGCCAGTAGACAACCTGTTGATAGCTGGAGGGGCGTGCTGGGACTTGTAGTTTCACAACATCTGGAGGGCCGCAGGTTGGACAGGCCTGGTTTAATGCATTGAGGTCAAGGGAGTGTCCTCCAATGAACTCCTGAATGCAAATAAAAATGCTAGTTAACAAGTGCATGTGCCAACCGTGTCCACAACAGTGGACCTAAAAGAAGTCACCCCCCCCCCCCCAACTTGTGGCAACACTGGTGTCCCACTTTTAGGCCTCTGCAACTCTGAGAAGCTCATCCTTACCAGTGCTGATAATGGTCACCTCTCCAGAGCCGACTGTCTGGAGAAATCTGAATAAATACAATGATCAGCACAATGTGTTGCCAGATGTCATAGATAAGTCAGCATGTCGGACGTCTTGACTAACTGGCTACAATTCAAGATTCTGAGTTGAATTCGGAGAGACATTTTCATGGCAGCTGTGACTACGTTACAGAAGTGTTTGGAAACAACCATTCCAACAGATTATCTGATGTTCCTTTAGCTCCCTCTGCTGTACTGCAAGTAGTCAGCTACTCTGTTGGCAGATAACAGGCTATTCAACTGAATGTATTTTGTAACATCTGAAAAGATATAATATGCAAGTTTTGCCTCTGGAAATTGAAACAAAATAGTATTGGGCTCCACTAGAGTAGTTGGAGAGTTTTACAGTAGAAAACGATGCCTGCGGTAAACGTGAAATATGGTATCACTGACATCTTTTAGTCAATAAAATAAAAAGCATGCAGAGAAAAGTAAATGGTTAGGCAACTACATACAATCAGTGTACAGAAAGAAATGCATGCTGCTAGTGTGGAGAGGTCAAACACTATATAGTAACTCTTCAGGAGCTCTATCACAAGATTCATTCACAAACATATTGTAGAACAATTTCAAACCAAACCCCTGGTCAACAGAGAAGGGCTGATATGGATACACAGGGTGTATCATACATGGCCAGCACAATCATCTCAAAGCTCTTTAAAGTCAGAGTCTTTACTCTAAACTTTAGAATCATTAATTTGTGAACTTGTATACAACGAGTCAATTATGGTGAGTTTTCAGAATTAAACCTCTTACTGACAAGTGTCTAAACATTTTTACTGACAACCACCATTGTTTACTGCCCTATTATTGTGGGGTATATCTATGTGGGAGGGTATTTTTGGTCCGTAAAGTAGCAGCGATAAGAGATGCAGTTTAGGAACAATTTATGGTCCTCATGCTGGAACAGCTCCTCCAATAAGAGGCTGTTCTGTCTAAGACCATTCTAATGAGAAAACGAAAGCTTGCTCATTCTGTCCCCTGGCTGCAATAACTGTGCGTGCACCAAAAACATGACAAGGGAAGGGAGCTGCAGATATCCTTCTAACCATCACATTTCTGGTACAGTGACCACAGACTTCAGCTGCTATTGGCATTAAGAACTGACTACAAGTTCAGAAAAACTATGCATTTGCGAGCTTGGTAAATTGACTCCAGTTCGCAGTCCCCATAGAAGATTATGGAGACAGTATTACTGAGTGTTAGTTAGGTTAAAGCAGGAGATATCTTCAATTTGATTTTTATATTGCTCACCACAGGTGATTTCTGTTCCATAATGAAGGAGAATCATCATTGTAGCCACAAATGTATATACATACTGAAAACTCCCTGTGCATTCTCGGAGATTGCTGCTACAAATAGTTAAATAGCCCATTTGAAGCACCAACATTATTGCTGCTTTTTTTCAGATACGATCTTCGAAAGAACCACCGAGGACACCTCATAGCTGCAAACTGTTTATACACGGTCTCCCACAAAAAAACTTTATGCAAAGAGAACAAAGAAATATTTACACAATATAAAAAAAAAGAAAAAAGATTAGTCTATTTAACAACAATTAATTTAATTCAGCCTAGGTTGTTGCAATTACACAATGCAGTGGGAAGACATCGAGCAGACCACTGTGTAGCAGGTGAAAGTATAGATTTGTATGTGTATAGGGCACTTGTGCCTGCAAATTATGTATTCATAAAAGTGATCTGTGTATCTTTAGCCATTTGAAAGCTTGCAAGCAGGGCCTTACCTCTGTCAGTATTACCCAGGATTGTATATTATCGTGTTTGTCCCCAATTGTAAAGCGCTACGGAATTTGCTGGCGCTATATAAATAAATGATGATGATTTCTGAACTTTACTGGCCAGAAATCTCCGACTAGAAACCTGATATAGTGTGTCCAGAGAAGTGGATGATTTAATCAGATCCCAGATTTAATTCTAGATATCCTGCAGCAATGCCTTTTGAATTTTTTTCTCTGGAGGGAAGATGTATAAGGGTAACAGTCTAATACACAGAAGTTTTGTATCCTGGATAGGGAGGTCTTCATTAAAAACAGGGAAAATCTAAATTGTGGATGGTAGTATAGATTTAAGATTTAGTGCAGTAAATATTTCTCACAAACCAGAATTTATGACCAAAACAGAGACATTTTTTGAAGATATGCAACTGGAAGTATTTTGCCAGCTATATCTTATTATACTTTTTTTGTAAAGTTTTACTGAAAAGTAAAAAGTACAGGGGTACAGAAACAACGGGAAGAGGCAAGGACATATAGATGGGGAGGGGGAAAAGGGGAAAGGAACACTATAGCAGATCACATCAGCATGACATAATAAAACACTATAACACTGTATCCCTGCACATTGCTCTAGCCCTTGCCCATTTTACCAGAAAAGAAGGTACATAAAGTTAGCCTGAGGAACAACAAATGTTCACTAACCAGAGAGGATAAGGGGAGCAACCTGTGAGCTACCAGCTATATGTTTAATGTAAATGAAATCGCTGCAATTCAGTTTAGGTTTTAAACTGTCATATGAAATGATTATTATGCATTTAGTGCATTACTTTAAGATGGAGACCTGCCTCCCTAAGATTACACCTGAGGGTTTTGAAGCAACGGAGAATACTGATCATCAAGGCTCTGTTGGCTACCGAACACTACTTTATAAAGTGTATCCACTGTTAATAGAAGCATTATTAGCATTGCAGGGAGCTGCACTTCCTGAGGTCACACAGTTGTGCTGATCAGTCATTCCTAAACATGGTACAGTTGTACTCCAGTGTTAGACCCATTCTCATCCTTAACATACAGGTAGTGGATAAAACAATATCACTTAATAGGGCGTTGAGGCCATTACAGGCTGTATGCACATGCACTGTGAGAGTGAGACTACCAAAGTCTGGAATTGTGCAGGCGGATGCATACCATTCTTCCACAAGAAAATCACTCAATGACAACTGTTGATTGGTGGTGGAAGACACCGTCTCAGATGTTTTTCTAGAATATTCCATGAATGTTTCATTGGGCTTGGGTCTGATGACTAAGAAGGCCATTTCATATGTATAACATCATTGTTAGCTCAAACCATTGGGTGACCACAAATACTCTGGGGACAATGTCAACTTGGAAGTCACCCTTCTATGATGTTAGAAAATGGACCCCACAGGATTACAGAACCACTGTTCTAACAGTGTTGCACCACTGGTAGCTGCACAGAACGGACAGTCCCCAATGACTAATGCTGGAGCCTTACGATTGGTGCACGTACGTTTTTCACCAACAGGTACAATTATTATTCTGCTACCTTATGTATCAAGTGTTCCCCACACCTCTTAATGTTGTAAGCAGGGCTTTCTTTACTCTTTGTTCCCCCATACTATTCTATGTAATTTGTTTGTGTTGTGAACCCCTCATGGCAGAGCACCGGTAATAGGGCAGTGCTTTATAAAATAGAGATGATATTGATAGAATAATGATTAGAGAACCATTTGTGTGAGAGAAAGGAAGCAGTGGATACAGAAATACACATCACTTATTTAATGCGTTGGCACAAGTGGTAATCTATTATGGTTTCCAACAGGTTGCTATGAATGAACTGACTGATCATTTCTGTGCTTAATAGCTTAGCAATGAGAGGGTGCATGTGACATAGCGTCATTCATCCCTCTTAATAGTCCCAATTTTGGTGGCATTGTCATGATTTTTTGGACATTGAAAAGTGTGTTGCCTATCAGATAGTGAATGAGGCTGTGCGGCAATGCGAATGCGATTAGATGGATCTAGGTATATTGGCTTAAGGGTAGATCTTGAACAGGGCTTATTTTATCCAGAGTTTGGCTTTTTATAATATTATGGAGGTATGATTTCACATCAACAGCGACTGTGGATACAGAAGCAGTGTGAGCTACTGGGAAGAGAGTGTAAGTAGCCCCCTGCACCCTCCCCTGGTGGACACAACAGCAAGGTGAGAGCTGTGCTGATTATTCTAAAAATGTTGGAGAAATATATAAATATATATATATATATATATATATATATCCAGCTCTGCACCTTCATAAAAATTAGGTAAAGTCCTATAAGAAGAATTTTGTATACAAACATCCCTTAATATTAAACGTAAATACAATGGCAAATTTTGTGAGGAATTAAACCAATAAAACCTGTAGCAAACTGACCCCGATATTATTTTGTGTTCATTAGCATTACTGCATTAGTTTAACAATATAAATAATTTACTTAAAAGGACTTCATAGTATGGACAAAAGTATTCGGACGCTTGACCATTACACCAGCAGGGACTGTATTGTATTCAAATACATATACTTTAATATGGAGTTGGTCCCCCTTTTGCAGTGATAACAGCTTCCACTCTTCTTGGAAGACTTTCCACAAGATGCTGGAGTGTTTCTGTGGGAATCTGTGGCCATTCATTCTGTAGAGCATTTATGAGGTCAGCACAGATGTTGGACGAGAAGGCCTGGCTCACAATCTCTGTTCCAGTTCGATTGGGTTGAGGTCAGGGTTCTGTGTGGATTAGTCAAGTTCTTCCACACCAAACCATGTCTTTGTAGTTCTTGCTTTGTACACTAGGGCACAGTCATGTTGGAATATAAAAAGGGCCTTCCCCAAACAGTTACTGCAAAGCTGAAGGCATAGCATTTTCCAAAATGACTTGGTATGCTAAAGTATTAGGATTGCCTTTCACTTGAGATAAGGGGCCTAGCCCAAACACTGAATAACAGCCCCCTACAATTATCCCCCCTCCCAAAAACTTCACAATTGGCATAATGCAGTCAGGCAGGTAATGTTCTCTCGGCATCCGCCAAACCCAGACTCGCCCATCTGACTGCCAAACAGAGAAGCGTGATTTGTCACACCACAGAACACGTTTCCACTGCTCCACAGTCGTGTCGGTGTGCTTTACAGCACTACATTCAACGCTTGGCACTGGTCTTGGTGATGTGAGGCTTGCATGCAGCTGCTCGACCATGGAAACCCATTCCACTAAGCTCCCACCGCACAGTTTTTGTTATGGAATCAGCAGAGTGTTGACAACTTTTACACACCATGCACCTTAGCAGTTGTTGACCCCGCTCTTATTTTATGTGGTCTTCCGCCTCATGGCCGAGTTGCTGTTTTTCCTAAACACTTCCACTTTTTAATATCATCACTTACAGTTGACTGTGGAATATCCAGCAGGGATGAAATTTCATGAACCGTCTTATTGCAAAAGGTGGCATCCTATCACAGTACCACGCTTAATATCACTGAACTCTTCAGAACAACCCATTTTGTATCACAAATGTTTGCAAATGGAGACTGCATGGCTAAGTGCTTGATTTTATACACCTCTGTCAACGGGTCTGATTGAAACACCACAATTCAATAATTAACAGGTGTGGCCAAATACTTTTGTTCATGTAGTTTACTTCAAAATGGGCTTGTTTAATTTAGCATTGAAAAAAGTGTCTTTACCCAGAACCCAGGGGTAAAGCTTTCCATGCATTAAAAAGAAGCAATGATGATTGAGTTCATGAACCACCTTTATGGATAGTTTTAATTCAAATATTAACAGATATAGGTAGGTACTAGAGCAAACAAGAGAAAGAAAACGTTTCTAAAAAGTTACAAAACATGGAGAAAAATTCAGGCATCTAAGCGAATTGCAACAGATGACCACTAGATGTCCCTAAATACATGAGACTGAACCCTGGAGGAAAAAAAATAATCAGAAACAAAACAAAAACTACTGTAGTATAAATTATAGTAGAATAGGGAGATAAGATTCCCCACCTTTTTTTTGCAGAAGGCAGCATGGCCCCATTTTTCTAATGTTGTGACACATTATGCAGTATTTAAAAACAAACGAACCATAAAGAAATACAGTTCTCTTATAATCTGCAGTAGGACAGTCACCAATAGCATTGAATCAAACATTTGCTTTCATTGATTAAAATATTTGTTTGCTTATTATAGTTTTTTTTTTTTTTTATATATGTTTCTGACACTCTACACCTCAAGTGTTGCTATACCAGAGGATCTAGCCGTGGAATTTAGACACTTTTAAAGGTAATCAATTTGAAAATATTTACCTTACCCTACACTTAAGGCTTGGCCTTAGCATTAGAAATCAGGATGTTCAGATTTAGTGGGATAACATTTGTCATATCTGTTGAGACCAACACTCCCAGGTGATAAACTGGGGGAAACCAGGTGGTAATTAGTACAAAGAATTTGCCAAACTCCAACAAGGCTTCCAGGGAGGCACCCAAATTTGGTAAATATCAGTGTCATCTATGGACATTTGCCAAAGAATCGGGCAGTGTGGATGCTCCTTATCCAGCCAATGCTGAGAGCCGTAGTGTGAGCAGACTTTCAGCATCTGGTGATCAGAGGGGTTCCTGGAGGGGGCAGGTTTAATAGTGAACAACCCCTGTGTTAAAGAGGTCGGACCTGTTGGAGTCAGGTCTAGAGAGCACTACTCTAAATGACTGCATGATGGGGAAAGCCCTAGGGTATAAGATTCCTCAAAGATTTGTTTGAAGTGTGTGGAAAAGATCTTGTTTATCTAGGTTGGTGAGGAGTGCACACCTCTATTGGGGTCTGCAAGACTGGGTATTTAGCAAGAAAATCTAACACACAGACATTTTATTTCCTTCAAAGAAATTACCTACTAGGCATGTCAATTTATTTAATGTATAGGAAGTGAGGTCATTAGTTATCTTTTACGTCTGATCACTTGGATTGTCAATATGGGCTTTTTCAAGGTCCTGTACCCTAGTTATTAGCATGTCGCTAGACATAGCCAGGAAAAGCCTGTACTTTGCTGCCTTGAGGAACCTGTATTGCAGGCCAGTAATAGGTATGGGACCGTGAGACCATTTCTAAAACTTGCGGTACATGTAGCCAGACAAGACAGAGCCTCCATAATTTACACACAGTGGTAGCTACAATTCTTTGAGATAACAAGAGTAGTGAAGGATCCAAAATACCCGTAGCTAAGTATTCATAACCAGGGTATGACATTGTTAGAGAACAGCCCCAGATCTAACACTGACAAGTATGCAAGGCCCAATAACAAAACATACAAGATCCGTGATTCTTCCATTTCTAAATATCTGGAATGCACAGTGCAATAGACTGACAGAGGGGACAGATGAGGGTCAGCAGAGCTTATGTTTCAACTACTGGAACTGGTGGCAAGGATCAGCTGTTCAGCCAACACATCCCAGCACAACAAATCTCTGGTAAGATGGGGCAAGTAAATAGATACTTTCAGGTGTCACACAAAGCCCATTGATAACACTTTGTAGATTATCTATTCATGGGCAAAGAATTTGAAACTAAACTAGAAATACAGAGGATTATTTGAATAGATAGCGTGTCACCAATAAGGGCCAGTATGCTCTGCCCCATAAGTTATATTTCCTGCAGGCATAGGATATATGGAGTATAGTATTTAACTAATCCAAATAGAAAGGCGCTTTTAAGTTTAGTGTTCAGACCATGAGCATTCCATAGCAGTTTAATATGTGTCAGACATTATGCACACACAACACTACACCTATCTATAACAAAACCTACTGAACTAGCCAATTACCAGTATTATAAATACAGAGCATTGAAAAAGTATTGTTTATATTTTTTTAACTTAAAAATCTCAGTTATTTCACCTTCACTGTCCCCCAAATATAATAACCCATAAAGTCATACATTTAAAAAACTAAAAATATTTAATAATTATTCGTCCT
The DNA here is from genome assembly GCF_038048845.1 of Mixophyes fleayi. Taxonomy (NCBI): domain Eukaryota; kingdom Metazoa; phylum Chordata; class Amphibia; order Anura; family Limnodynastidae; genus Mixophyes; species Mixophyes fleayi. The sequence continues at coordinate 58,221,080 of NC_134404.1, read as the reverse complement.
TCTTGGTTAATACTTCGTTGAACAAGCTCTCTAGTAGTTATTAATGACAATAGTCTTTTTGTATAAGTCTCCAATAACTGAACATTGGGATGGAGCCAATTATCTTCCCAACAATCCCGCTTGAACCGGTTTCTGAAATTTATGCAGTATCTTCTACACAGAGTTGTGTTTGTGAGCAATGAAATATGGGGGGGTGTCAAACAAAAAAGGAATATTTTATTGATCAACTGCCTGAAGAAGTTTTATTTCAAACTATGTGTCCACAGAAGTCATGACATCCAGAAGATAGCATCTACAGAATACATGACGAGACAACCATCCTGCTGCTTTGAAAAGATCCTCCGATGAAGCCTGTGCGCTGTGAGTCCAAGAGGTCACCACTGCCTTTGTGGAATGTGCCATCAATATTTGTGGCACCTCACATATTTTCCTCTTATAAGTCTGTGAAATATCTTCTCTAATCCAGCTTGACCTTGCCATGAACCTTCAAGCACAAAACTTTGTTCCAGAGGATATACAGATATTGCTCTGACCAGATCTAATATATGCAATTTTTCCTCCTTATCATTAGCTGCCTCTTGACAGTCTCGGAAGTACAATTTCATAGTCAACAAGAGAGTGCAGGATTTGTTTACAGCACTAATCAGAGAATATGTATGAATTTCTCAAACTCTTCTAGCAGATGTTGAGGACTACCCAATATATGACTTTAGTGTAAGCCATACGAGTGATACTTTCCATAGGGGTTCAACAGTTCTAATGTTAGAGCCTCTAAAACAATCTTGTTTCCACACCATCAAAGAAATTCTCTGGATTTGGGTGAACAACGGTCCCTTAATGATGAAGGTCAGTAAACTGTGTAACATGTATACCCATAGTCTTATTAATATGTTTAATTAACATATCCACTGTCTCAGGATTAAATGCCCTGGATTCCGCTTTAGCGTCCGTTTCTTCAGTATCAGATGAGCATTCCCCACAGAAACCTATAGATTCCTCTGAAGACAAATCCAGTACATTATCCCAGTTTATGCCCATCTAGGACCTTTTAACCCTTTTAACCCCTTGAATCGTATGAATCCAACTTGTTAACTCCTTATATTTCTCTGGGGTTGCACATAGCTATTTTCTTTCGGAATACCCTCAAACCATAAGGCTTACTTGTAAGCATGGGATAACTTATGATCACAAGCTCCACAAACATGACAATATAATTTACAAGACTTCTTTCTTTCCACAGGCTCTGGAAAAGTATTAAGAAAAAAATAAAATGAAACCAAACTAACTAAAATCTAAAGAACTCAAAGCAACTCTTATTAAGGTTTACCTAGTACATAGTCACATAGTAACATAGTTGATGAGGTTGAAAAAAAAGACACCAGTCCATCAAGTTCAACCTATTTTGGATCTCCTGCGATCCTGCACTTATATTTGAAATTAATCCAGAGTAGGCAACCGCCCATCTGTTTCAATTATGAAAATCCCCCCAGACTCAATATTGCAATCCAATTTTTACCCTATATCCACTACTATCCTTTATTTTAAATTAACGGTCGTATCCCTGGATACACCTTTCCGCTAAAAATTTGTCTAACCCTTTCTTAAACATATCTATTGAATCTGCCATCACAACCTTCCCTGGCAAGGAATTCCATATCTTGACTGCCCTTACTGTAAAGAACCCCTTCCTTTGCTGGTTGTGAAATTTCCTCTCCTCTAACCTTAGGGGATGACCACGTGTCCTGTGTATGGTCCTTGGGGTAAAAAGTTCCCATGAAAGCTCTCTGTATTGACCCCTAATGTATTTGTACATAGTAATCATATCTCCCCTTAGACGCCTCTTTTCTAAAATAAACATGCCTAAACTGGCTAACCTTTCCTCATAACTTAATGACTCCATACCCTTTATCAATTTTGTCGCCCTTCTCTGAACCCTTTCTAGTTCCAAATTATCTTTTTTATAGAGTGGAGCCCAGAACTGTACTGCATATTCAAGATGAGGTCTTACCAATGATTTATACAGTGGCAAAATTACACTGTCTTCCCTTGCATCTATGCCCCTTTTTATGCATGCCAATACTTTGTTTGCCCTTGCAGCTGCTGCTTGACATTGAGCATTATTGCTAAGTCTACTGTCTACGAGCACTCCCAAATCCTTTTCCATTATAGATTCTCCCAAATTAATTCCATTTAATTTATAGATTGCGTTCTTGTTTTTCATCCCTGAATGCATAACTTTACATTTATCTGTGTTAAACCTCATATTCCATTTAGCCGCCCAATCCTCCAGTTTATTTAAGTCCCTCTGTAGAGAAGCTACATCTTGCTCTGATTTTATTATCTTACAGAGTTTAGTGTCATCTGCAAAAATAGAAACTTTACTCTCTAAACCATCACCAAGGTCATTAATAAATGTATTAAAAAGGAGTGGTCCCAGCACGGAACCTTGAGGTACTCCACTTAAGACTTTTGACCAATTAGAAAATGTTCCATTTATCACATCTCTCTGTTCCCTATTCTCTAACCAGTTTTCGATCCAAGTACAAATTTTGATTTCTAGACCCAGTTCCCTTATTTTGTAAACCAACCTCTTGTGTGGCACTGTATCAAAGGCCTTTGCAAAATCTAAGTAGACCACATCTACTGTCCTGCCCTGGTCTAAGTTCCCACTAACTTCCTCGTATAAACTAATTAGATTAGTTTGACATGACCGATCCCTCACAAATCCATATTGATTCCCACTAATAATTTTATTGCGTACCAAGTAATCCTGAATACTGTCCCTTAAAATACCTTCCAGTAGTTTCCCACTATTGATGTCAGGCTTACAGGTCTATAATTCTCTGGTTGTAATCTCGTCCCCTTTTTAAACAACGGCACCACATCTGCTATTCGCCAATCCCTTGGTACTGAGCCTGATGAGATTGAATCTCTGAAAATTAAGAATAGCGGTCTAGCTATTTCCGAGTTTAATTCCATAAGGACCCTTGGGTGTATGCCATCTGGACCTGGAGCTTTATTTATCTTAATATTCTTCAGTCGCCTTTGGACTTCTTCCTCTGACAACCAAGTATTAATTAATGGCATGGTTTCATTTCCATTTTTATGTATTACTCCTGCCATTTGTTCCTCTCTGGTAAATACTGAAGAAAAGAACGTGTTTAATACTTCTGCTTTTTCCTTAGTATCATTTATCAATTCACCCATCTCACTTCTTAGGGGTCCTATATTATCTTTTTTAATCCTTTTGCCATTTATATACTTAAAAAACTTTTTGGGGTTTGTCTTACTTTCTTTTGCAACGTGCCTTTCATTTTCTAATTTAGCCAATCTAATTTCCTTTTTGCATGTTTTATTACATTCCTTGTACCTATGGAAGGACTCCTCTGACCCTTCAGACTTAAACAATTTAAATGCACGCTTCTTCCTTTGCATTTCTTCCCTTACCTTTTTATTTAGCCACATTGGTTTAGACTTAATTCTTTTACATTTATTTCCCATAGGAATGAACTTATACGTGTATGTTTCCAACAACATTTTAAAGACAGCCCACATTTCTTCCGTATTTTTTCCTTCAAAGGCTTTGTCCCAGTCTATGCTCTTTATAGACTCCTTTAGCATATTAAAATTTGCCTTTTTAAAGTTTAAAGTCCTAGTTGATCCCTTATACTGTTGTTTCTGGAAACTAATTTCAAATGAGACCATATTATGATCACTGTTTCCCAAGTGCTCCTTTACTTGAATATTTGATATTACGTCTACATTGTTTGTTATTACTAGGTCCAGTATAGTCCGGTTCCTAGTTGGTTCCTCAACTAATTGGGACATGTAATGGTCTTTTAGCGTGCTCAGAAACCTATTTCCCCTAGCTGTACCGCAGGTCTCAGTACTCCAATCAATGTCCGGATAATTAAAATCCCCCATAATTAAAATTTGACCTAGTTGTGTAGCCTTTTCAATTTGCTGTAGAAGTTGGGCTTCCTCAATCGTACTAATATCTGGCGGTTTATAGCATATCCCTATCAGAAACTTCTCTGAACTTTTTCCTCCGCTGGATATTTCCACCCACAATGCCTCTATATTATCACCAATATTCTCGTATATAACTTCCTGAATACTTGGTTTTAATTCTGGCTTAATATAAAGACATACTCCTCCTCGCCTTTTATTTACCCTATCCCTCCTGAAGAGAGAATAGCCTTCCAAGTTGACTGCCCAGTCATGTGTATCATCCCACCAGGTCTCAGTAATACCTATAATATCATACTGCTCATTCATTGCTACTAGTTCTAACTCCCCCATTTTACCTGTCAGGCTTCTTGCATTTGCAAGCATACACTTAAGTCTATTGCCTCCCTTAGGTATTTCTTTTTGCTTTAAAAAGGGCCGCTCCTTATCGGCTATGCTTCCCTTTCCCCCTTCTCCACCCCCTTTACTCTTGTTAAATTCCTCCTTACTACTCTCAATGTCTATCCCATAAATACTTGCTTGCCCCTCCCCCCCGGAGCCTAGTTTAAAATGTCCTCCAACCTTCTAACCATCCTCTCCCCTAGCACTGCAGCCCCCTCCTCATTCAGGTGCAATCCATCACGACAATAAAGATAGCAACTGACCGAGAAATCAGCCCAGTGCTCTAAGAATCCAAAACCCTCCTTCCTACACCAATCTTTTAGCCACGCATTAACCTCCCTAATCTCCCGCTGCCTCCCTGGACTAGCGCGTGGCACAGGTAGTATTTCCGAAAATACTACCTTGGATGTCCTTGCCTTAAGTTTGCGACCTATGTCCCTGAAATCATTCTTTAGGACACCCCTTCTTCCTCTAACTCGGTCATTGGTGCCAACATGCACCAAAACCGCTGGGTCATTCCCAGCCCCTCCCAACAATCTGTCCACCCGATCCGCAATATGCCGAGCCCGAGCACCCGGGAGGCAACACACTGTTCGGCATGCACGGTCCCGGTAACAGATTGCCCTATCTACCTTCCTAATAATTGAATCCCCTACCACCACAATCTGCCTGGGTCCCTGAGTAACTTTGGTCCCCTCTGTGCTGAAGAGACCATTCCCCTGGTTGCTAGAGGAAGCAGTGTCATCCAACTCTACCAATTCTGAACTGCCTTCCACAGTATCTTCATCCAATCTGGCAAATCTGCTGGGATTGCCTAGCTCAGAACTGGCCTGCCTCTTCCTCCCTCTGCTACCCCTAGTAACTGTTACCCAGCTGCCTACCTGTGCATCCTCCTCTGTCTCTGCTCCACCCTGCTCAGATAACGCATCAACGGTGAGCTGTAAACTCTGCTCCAGGTTGGCAATGTCTCTCAATGTTGCAATGGTCTGCTTTAGATCAGTTACCTGGTCTTCCAAAGAGACCAATTGCTCACATTTCTCACAGAGGTATAAACCTTGGAACACTTGCTCCAAGTGTGCATACATATGACAAGATATGCATTGAGTGAGATCATCAAGCCTGCTACTACTCATCTTATTATGGCTAACCTAACTTCTTATAGCCTACAGTGAACTTTAGTACTAGCCTTTCCTAGCCACTTACCAGATTAAACCCCTTCCTGGATTCAACTCCTTACAGTACAAGTTCTTAGACTTTTTGGGAGCAGGTTCCAGCTCCATACTGCATGCTGTGTTCAGGATTCAGCGATGCATTTGTTACCATGTACAGGCTCCTTTCTCTGTGACCTGGATATGACATCATTCGTTCTAGTCACTCTGATGACACGCCTCAGTGCACATTTTTCAAATTTAAAATGCTGACCTTACCACATCTACTACCTTAGATAGTAGAGATCAGCAACAGGGGAGCCATGCCTTGTACTGGCGGGCCAATCCATCTGGAAGGGACACCAGGACCTCACAGAACAAGGTAAGTCCTTATACCAGCAAAAAATAATAAAAAAACTTTACTGCTCTGCCTCTCAGCTTTGAAGAAACAAGATAAAGACAATGAAGGATAAGAAGAGTCACACTATGTGCCTTCTGGGGGTGTCACTTTTTCCTGTCTTTTTTCAGGTGACTAAGGATTAATCCATTTGTGTGGGCTGCCATGGAGCCTGATAAGGAAATGTGTTTAAGGAAGAGTGGTTTTAGTTTCATACTTCTTCCACGTCTGTACAATGGCTGAACTGAGTTTTCAGGATATTCAATGACTTTGAAATTGTCTTGTACATGTCACAAGATGTTTGTCCCTTTCTAACCATATATTTTACTTGTTTGAAATACTCCTTAATTATTTTGGGGAAAATCATTACCATGGTGGAGGAACATACAGAGAGAGGGGTATTTATATTTACAAATAAAGGGACAAAAAGGTGATGAACTAATTTTTTAAACAGATAAATTTATGAAGACACTTAAGTAAATGTAGTGCACCTATGAAGATTTGATCTTGCCATTACATGGGGAATGAATACTTTTCAAATTCAACTTATTTAAATTTGAGAACCTGCAGCCACAATGTGAAAAATGGTGTTAGGGGCAACTACTTTTTTTTTTTTTTTTATTACAAAATCAAACCCGAATTTCCCCCCAACTTTTTTTTTCAACAAACGCAGTGATAGCATACAGGTCCAGCTGGTTTTAAAAAACAAATTGTATTGCCTGATGACTGTTAAACATTTACCCAGATTTCTCTCTCCCTTTGAAGAGTGAAGTGCGAACTAGGGAGAAAAATAATAATCCACTCCCAAGTGATTGGCAGATTAAGCACCGCAGGTATCCTCAGGGTTGTCAAGTGTAGAAGCGGAGTATTGTTACTGTGTAAATTGTTGTGCGATTGCTCAGTTGTCCATCCAAGCCCCACACACCCTGCAGCTTTCATTAGTTCACTTTAATTAGATTGATCATGGCTTATAGGTTGCTATGTTACTGCACACATTCACTTTGTTAGTAAATAGCGCCAATATGTGGCTTAGTTAACCACTTCCCAACCACTTTAAATGGTAGACAGACCACTGGCTACTTAGCTGCCATTGTTTTTAATTAGTGCAGAGTTGTCGTCTCCTGGGTATGGAGAAAAGGTCCCTGGAGCGGTCTCATTTGGTTTCTGGCATCTGATCACAGCAGTGTTTATAGTTAACACTATGAGCGTCTCACTATGAGATGTCATCAGGAAATCCTGTGACATTGCCCACCAAAAGGTATCCCCCAGACTCTTATATCTGCTAGCACTATTGACCTAAATAAACTATATCTAACGTAAGTAGCTCTTTTACATGTAGCTTACACTGAATCCGTTAGTGCTAGCAAATAGGTTAAACATGACAATAACAAAGTTAAACATAACAAAATAGAAAAAATAAAAAACTACTTTCATATATAGTCCCATCACTACTTAAAATGTTAAATAAACCATATATTTACAGGTCAATATTATGGCAATAGGGCTGATTTTCAGAAGATTCCATATCGCCATAACTTATCAATAAAATCTTCTAGAGGCATCTGAGCGCCGGCAGTGGACATTAATATTATCAACACTGGGTAAATGCTTTTATTATTAAAAAGAAATCCACTTACCACACAGTGTACAGTATTCTATTTTTTCTGACTTCACGGATTAAGCGCTGGAATAAACCCTTTTCCTGAATTAGATTTAATACACAGATCAACTGCCACCATAGCCCTCCCTAACGACACACGCTAAACAATGAGTCATTACGGCATAGACGAAGGCAAGCCCAGCAGCGCCACATGTCACAAATAGTCTGTTTCGGGTCTGATGTGTCTAGGCTCATATTAAACCCTAGTCTCTGAAACCCAAGTATGCATCTATGTTGCCTAGGTGACTATCAGGCTTTGCTAATACCAATCAGATTTTTTAGCAGCCTAGGGTAGTCAGACAAATGAAAGAGAATATCTGTTTGATTTGTATAGGATAACGTTGCACTTTGTAAATATATGCTCCCATATTTTTCCAGGTCTTTTCTCTTAGATTTATTTATAGTTGATGTGAGTGTAGTAGCGACAGAGAAAAGGAATACATATTTTAAACAGGTCCTTTATAAAGCACATATCCATAAACCTTCCTCATTGCAAACTAATATTTACTCTGTTAAAGATTTAGATTTGTCTAAATGTGAAGATTCCAATGCCTGAAATAATATTTTGAGGAAAGACAGCCTGGGGCAGTAAACTCCCTATGAGGCTGCACACAATGGAAATACTTAGCGAGTACACCAAATCCTTAATAGCTTTATCGTATGGGTGAGTCATACCAGACCAATTACAAATGTGAACTGGGAAGGACGTTTTATGTTCGGAAACTATGAAGTTTGTACATTTCCCTGGCCAAAAATGGGAGACACAGCCCAGGAATGTGCAATGCTCACATAAACCTTTGCAAAATGATGCAAAAAAAATAAATAAAAAAGTTTTATTGAGAGTGCAGGAGATTATTTATGGGGATCTGATGGAGAAGGTAAAGTATGCTTGTCCTGGAGTTACCCTGCACTGCTTGGATAGGAATTATAAATAGAACATGCTTCTTGGTGTACAATGACACGGTTTATTCATGGATAATATTGTAGATACGTTAAGTTCGAGGACTACTAACATTAGGGTGTATTTTTTTTAAAAATAATGTATTTATAAAGTAGCGCAGATAGGGAGGAGGGGGTTAATGCTAGTAAACATAAACGATTACGACAAACTGATCATTTTAAAATTAAATGCACTAATGCAATATTTTATGTCCAAGTAATAAGAGAGAAATCTTTAAATCCAGAAGACAAGTGTGGTAGCTGTTGTGCACCACCAACACACAACTATACAGAACATTACAAACCTTGCTGACATAATCTACAGGCTGAGCTCCACACCACTCATACACTAGTACCTTTACTCTCAGATCTGCCCATTCTAACAGGAACCTGAGCACTGAGTCACCTTGCAAAATAGAAATAAAAAATAGAAAATATAGATGGGTTTTCACCAGACAAAAACAATAGTTATTGCAACTATTCGTTTATATACCATTACCTCTAAGTGCTAGTATCTTTTTACAGTTATGGATTCATCTCTGTCTATAATAAAACACTTCAGACAAATATAAGCTTTACTAATTTAACTTGTCTTCAAACATTATTTCTTATAGTTCATAGGCTCTGCAGAATAATTTTCATGTCGTCTTCCACAAACCTGTCGCTTCCAGATTTCAGAGTTACAAATGAACAGACTAGAAGACTTGTCAGTGCTTAACGAACAGGGCTGATAAAAATAAAAAATAAAATCTGAGCTTGCAAACATCTAAAAACACCACCAAATGATGAGACTGTAGGATTCCCTAAACCAGGCATGGCCAACCTGTGGCTCTCCAGGGGCCTAAATCATTAAGAGAAAGGCACAAAAATGAGTAAATTTTATCCTGGAAAAACAATATTAAAATGCAAGGGGTGCAAATTAGTTTATTATTTTTAGAGATGCCCGGGCTCAGTTTTCCGAAAACCTAGCCCACCCGAACATCGGAGATCAGAGTAACGAGCAGAGTTGGCTCGGTACATTCGCGCGCCCACGGAACTGAAAACGAGGCGAAACATCACCACTGCATCATCGGATCTCGCAAGTTTTGGATTCTATAAGTACCGTCCTCCACGGAGATCCGGTGCCATTTCACAGAGAGACACAGAAGGGGTAGCAGGGTTATTGGCAGTCTCCAGTGCAGTTTGGCAGCGTCATTAATGAAAGAGAAAGAGGAGGGCTGGCAGTGTTCTTAAAAGTCTTCAGTGACATTGTACTGTGCTATAGCTCACACAGAAACCGTAGCGGTGGCAGTGTTCTTGCCAGTCTACAGTGTACGTGCCATTGCTCATGGGTAGCAGTGTTCCTGTCACTCTCCAGTCTCATTGCTCTGTGCCATTGATATGAATTCACATCAGTCCACAGAAGACCAGGAGAACCAAGCACCTACTGGCACCAGTCATGATGATACTAAAGCCTCTACATCATCTGCTAAAGCCTATGTTAAAGTGCATAGTGATTTTAAGTCAGGGAAACAAAAATGTAAAAAAAAACAAACAAAAAAACTTTAAAAGAAAAAACCACCTCTCTAATAAAGGTGAAAGTTTACTGTAGAAAAACACAAAATTGCCAACTTGCCATTCTACCCAAAATATTAAACAAGCATACCAGCATCAGCTAGCTACCTTCACAGCTAGATCCAAGCACCTTTAATCTACACTGTCATCATACTCACACAATAATTCATCCCCGCTGGAATCCACCATTACAGAAGTCTCTGTACTATGATGTAAATTGGCCTCTCTCGTGGAATCTGTAGTTCATTTTACAGCAGAGCTGTCACTATTTTTGTGCTGAATCATCTGCATCACCACAGAAAAGCCAAGTTTTTTCCTAGCAGCAGTTACCACAGAAACTGAGGGAGGAGACAATGTCGTGTCATGTACCACTTGAGCTGTCAGCTTGCTGACCAGGAGCTCATTGCATCTCTTGAGATCTAGGTCAGTTGGAAAAAAAGAGAAGACATAGCTCTTAAAGCTAGGATCATGCACAGTTGCCACAATGTAGTGATCAGATTTTAAGATGTTGATAACTCTAGCGAAGCAAAGTACTTGATCTACAAGTCCTACATAGTGTCACGAGCCGCGGCGGTACTCACAGGCGCCGCGGCTCGCTTCTCATGCGCCCCAGCCGTCACCTTGACGACCGGGACGTCATTTCCTCTTCCTGTCCGGCCGTCACCAGGGCAACGGCCGGACGCTAGTACACTAGCGCTGCGTCCCGGCGGTGCTGGTAGCCGGGCGCATGCGCATAGCAGGCAGCCTGTGGGCTGATTCTATTAGGCTGAATAACAGGCATTAGCCTGCAACTGTGTATCTCGTGACCCTGACCTCTGGCCTGTTTACAGTTTCTCCTGTCTGCCTGTGACCCTTGACCCCGGTTCGTTAACTGGAATAGCAACCGGCTGCCGGCCCTTGACCTCTGCGTAGACCTCACCCTGCTTGCCTGGGTTCTCCCCAGTCGGCACACACTTCACGACCCTCTGTCAGTCTGCAGCCCAGTCTGTCCCCACCACCAGGGGCTCCAGTGAACACCTGATTGGCAGAGTAGACTCCGGGTTGTGTTGTGCCGGCTGGAGGGGTTCCTAACACATAGTAGTGTAATTGCTTTGTTTTATCTCCTCATTCAATTTCTCTAGCTGCTTTCCAAAAGTACAAATTTCTAATTACGGGAATCACTTGATTCTTCAAGTTAAGTGCTGAACTCACTTCACAGGTGGCTATTTAGAGTGGTTTCAGCAACTTGCACAACACAGAAATTATTCTCCACTGCGCTGGACTAAAGTACATGCCCCTTCAAATTCTATTATTCTTGCAGCTGCTGAAAACTCCAACATGCTGTTGCAGAATAAGCTCTGTACCACCAGGTAGATTGTGTGAGCAAAACAGGGAATGTGATGGAATTCTCCCAGCTGTAATGCTCTCACAATATTGGTGGCGTTATCAGAAATAACATATCCTCAGGAGAGTCGAAGTGGGATAAGCCATGTTGCAATGACATTCCTTAGTTTTTCAAACAGGTTGTCAGCGGTATGCCTCAGTGTAGCCGATGATACAGAAATGTAGGATACCATTTTGTATTTGCAACAAGATGAGGGGGATATTTGTATTTGTATTGTATATGAGGGGGTATCTACTGGCAAAGCAAGCTGAGGGGTGTACTTCACAGTATGTGGAGAGCCACAGGTTGGCCAGGCCTGCCCTAAACATTTAATCTCTACCTAGAGACACATTTTAAAAGAATCGCTTTAGAAAGCAGACCCTATCCAAAGCCTAGACATTGTATTTTTCCAAACTACTTTTATCCAACTAAAATTATTGCAATGATTGGGAAGAGTTTATTTTTTAATTCCACCTTTGGGCTGAACTTTTCCTGCTGTTCACATAATGTGTACAGATTTGGCCAGGGGCAGGAATCAGTAGTCTAATTTATTCAGCTATTTGGAATTGGCCTGAGCAAGTCAATTACAGATTTAATCAGTTGGCAATCTAGGAAGACTGACAAATATGAAATAAAACATTTTAAGGGTGCAGAAAAATATTCCCCTCCATCACGTCTGTAGTAAAACTCCTCTCAATTACCTTAAATTTAAGTAACTGGATGATATATGTAGATTATTCTGTATGTATACCAATCTTTTTTAACAAGTTTATTGGTGAAATGCATTACATAAATAAGACTGGTATTTTGACAGATTGGGAAGGGCACAAGCTAGCTTTTTTTTCAGGGGGGATTTAACACTTCCTTTATTTTTCTAACAGGCTATAATTGTGCTGCTTAGCCACATGTGCAACAAGATGAATGGTGTAAAAAAACAACAAAATAACTAAATGCTTCTCTGCCTTTTGGACAAGATAATGTGTACTAACTGTCCTAGTCCAGAGGGAGTGATGAACCCGTTGATGGGTTCACAGATTACCTTGATTCGAGGTTAGTTGCTGGAAGGCTGAGGTATATGTGCTCCCAGTTTATGGGCCTTTATGGCTCCCAGTTTAAAGGGCCTTTATGGCTTCAGGGTTGGGAATTAAATGGCCCACCCTCGCTTTGGCAAAGGGGGATCTGAAGACTTTTGCCCACTAGTTGGCATAGTGGCTTTGTAGCCTTCTGAGTGTCACAGTCAGTGTTTTATCCAGAGCATCTGGGGATCATTGTTATTTTTAGAATTTTTATCTTTTTAATAAACATGTAAATGATAATGTACTGTTCGTAGCATTTCTTTTTTCCTATACATGAGTGAGCTGATCTTAAAGGCATATTGCACGTATTTGGCCTTAAGAAGATGACATCTTTGATATACAACGCAATGTTACAATCAATATTCTGTGAGTGCATTCACAACAAGGGTGTTGAGTTGCTCACATGGTGGTATTGATTACTATTATTAATCACCTAAGAGAAGATTACATTGGGAGCATATCTATGAATTATTTACCGTATTACACTATTTTGTCTTTTTCCATTTTATTTCTTATATCTATATCACATGGGAGGAAGATTTAAGAAAAACTGATGTCAGACCTTTTGTTGGACTTCTTGATAAATTAGAAATTGAACTACATGAACTTTGAGACGGTTGTACATTTTGGATATTGAAGATTTGAAGTTTTGCTGTTTTTGTAGTTTCAATACTTTTCATAGAGAGATTGATTTTAGTTTATGTTTTTTTACACTCTTTTAGTGTATATTCTTTTTTAGTATAAGATTATTGATCGGCAGCGCCATCTCTGTTTTCCAATTTTATTAATACTAATAAATTAAGTACCATCAGTTGAAGGGGTCAGTATGTAAAAGCAGCTGCTATACAGCGGTGCTGATGATCATCATTCTGTATTGTTGCACCAGGAAGAGATATATGTCTCCTAAAAGGTTTATCTGGGTATGCATCAGAGTATAATTTTGGCACAGTTGCAGGAACACGGTCTAACTGAACTCTGCTTATGCTTGCCTGCCGCTACACTGCCTCTCAGTCGTAAGGGGAAAGCAAATAAACACAGATGCAGACATACATGTACATATTTATCTGCGGTACGGAAAGGTAAATCATACACAAAAAAATTGCATATGTCCAACTCCAAATGAGCCCCAAAACGGCTTTCTCTAGTGCATGTAGTCGACAGGTAGGCTATAACGCTATTCATTGAATTTAATGGATGAGCAACAATAGATGCTTACATCTGCTCTACAGATGATGTATTTTAAAATGTACAAAGTTTGCTGTATTTTTAGTGACAGGTGACGTCTGATTAATCCCTGCTCTCTGCTGCTAATAGATCACACTGCACAACCAAACATTATTCTTATGTTGACACGTTTCCCAGGCATTTCTCTTAATAGAAGGGTGTTGTGTATTACAATCGATTTTCTCTGCTAAGTAGAGTGAGCTTGTTTTGAAGCAGGGCACTGACAGGCTGGCATGAACCTCCTATGTCTACATAGCTGGCCCATTGCTAGAATTTGGGATCAAGTTCTCTGGAGTCACCCCTTGCAGAGCAGTTCCCGGATTGAATTTACAGCAGGCGGCTGGGTGTCTATGAGATATGCTATGTAAACACATGTAACTCCTTCCATTCCAAATAAATCTAGAACCCCAATCCCTTAACTCAACACCATGCAAACCTCAAACTCTTCTTCTAGCCTATCAAAGTAGTTGTCCGAGGCATAGTTTTGGTGGTAGGTGCAGGAAAGATTTGCATTTGGCCTTTAATAGCCAGTTTCAATAAGAAGTTCATAAAGTGCACACACCACTAGCAACATAGCAAAAGCCACATCATTCAAGGCTACAATACAATCACACTTCACTGACGCACGTCGTTGCAAGGAAGAGGCTGGTGTGGTACTCCAAGCACTGAAAACAAGTGATCAAAAATATTTAAAAAAGGGAATAGTATTTTTTAATTATATGGGTACCACTCTGATCAGCATTGTCTGCATGTTCTAATCAAGTCACACAAGAGGAGCTCAGTGCAAGACCATTTCAAGTCTCCCACTGTGAAGCACAGCCCACTAAGCACAAACCCACTGCCCGCCTGTCAGTCAACCCAAAGATCGTGGCATTGTATAATGCACACACACACAGAAGCGCTGCTGTATGTTATTGTTGTATTTCCGTTCCGTTATAAACAGCAATGCTGCAAAGCAAAAATCAAGGGCCTTGCACTACAATGTCCCTTTAGAATTTATTTACCAGATATTTATTTATTTTTCAGTGTACAAAACCCTAATGACTGCCTCTCAATCCCCTCCTCTTTGTGTCCATTTAGATTACCCATTCTTTCACTTGTATAACAAGGATACAACTCCAATCAGAATGTATATTTCTACCATACTTCACGTATACCTAAAAGTTATTTTAAGCATGTGCGTGCCGGTATGTGCCAATGTATGCTGTATAATGGCAGAACTACTATAGGGGGCAAGGGCTATAACAGACTGTAGTCATATTTCATACTGCATGCTGCCCTGTGATGCACGCGGTCATATGGCTCTGTGCTACAATATAGGTATTAGGAAGTAGGGGCAGAATGATAATGCTGACAGTGGGGCCCTAAAGATTTTTGGTAGGCTACCAGATTGTAACTAGTAATGCTCATAGTAATAAACATGTACAAAACATGTGTAATTTTCCAATTTAAATACCTTTATTATTGTGCAATAAACTTGAGAGTTTCCATTTGCTTGTACAGAAACCTCAGAGGTTAAACAGCTCTTGTAATTCTGTAGCGCACAAGCATTCCACATCTCCTGCTGAGCAAACACATTGAGAAACCTCACCCAGCACCACAGTCTGGATGTGCTCAGGTCCTTGCCGCCACGCAGCAGCTCTGTATCCTTCTATGCAGACACTTCCTAAGACATTGCCTAATGGTCTACTTCAAAGATAGATAGCAGTATATTAAAAGGACCTATATAGCCCTCAATATTTACATGCCTATCTTATTTACAGGTCTTATTTACAAAGTCATTTATTATATATTTAGATGTAATTGATATTCTATGCAGTGCTATTTTGAATACAGTGGCTAGACTAATTTTCCTTGTAAAACGTTCCTCTGATGCTGCTCTGCTCTCTCGTTCCCTACATTGGTTGTCTGTATTCTACCTAATCCAATATAAAACACTTCTACTAATATAAAAGGCCATAAACAAAACTGTACAAACATACATCTCCTCACTGGTTTCCAAAATATCTCCTAACTCAACCCCTGCACTTTGCCCAAGATCTGTATCTTTCTTCCACACAACACAACACATGCTCCCACTCCCGGTTACAGGACTTTCTGGCTGCTCCTACTGTGTGGCATGCCCTCCTTACACAAACAAGACTTCCATCTAGCTTCCAAACCTTCAAAGTGCCCTGAAAACACATTTTTTTCAGGCAAATTGATCACATTCCCAAACTATCCTCTTAACCTCCCTAGGCTATTGTACCCAATTAGCACAGTTTACACAAAAACTACAAGCGTTCTCTTTCTATGCTCAAACAAACCTCTGATCCCCCTGACCAACATGGCTGTGCGACTGGATCATACAGCCCCCACTAAGCACCTTTTTCTATTGCAATCTGGCTGGAGCAATATATGGCACTTAACCTTAATAAATCAAATTCTGATTGTCCTATAGATTACAAGCTTGCGAGCTTACCTTTTTGTTGCCAATATGAAAGCGCCATAGAATATGCTGCAGTTATATAAATAAAGGTTATTAATAATAGTGCTGAACAATATGTGCGTTTACCTTTTTTTCAGGTCCCCAGTTTACTTTACAGCTCTAAATTGTAAGCACATTGTGCGCTTCATCCATCTGGCCAGATATGTAAACAATATGACCACATATGTGGGTGGCCAATTTACACAGACCCTGCAGTGCAGATACCAATCCCAGCAGCAGATTGCACTGTCCCTCAAGCTCCTCTTCACTTCTGGATCCCCCAATCATTTCACAAGTGTGCGAATGTCATCAGCCAACCTGATTCTCTACCATTACAGATTACTTGTGACCCAAGGCAAGTGAATTCTGGTAGATTAAGATAGGGCTGACCATGGTACAAATGTCAGAGACCTTCGCTGAAATCAACCAAACCGTTCAACCAAATTCTACACGACAATGCAAAGCATAAGGAAGCAGTAGGGAAAAGGCACCATTGTGACCTCTCAGAACACTCAGCTGGTTCCCTACTGATCACAAAGAATTTTCCTCTTTAGGACCTGTTCGCGTATTAAGGTGGAAGGAAAATCTTGCCTAAGTGGCAAAGTAATCCATGACTGGAAGGTGATGCCTCAGTGAACACTAAGACTAGCCAATCAAGGACCTGCTGCTTAACCGGTGCTAATATCACATAGGTATTCTAATGTAGCAATGTGGGAGTACATATAGACATGGGATCCAGTTGCAATGGACATTCTAAAACCGTTCTGTCTATGTGTTAATGTAAAGTCCACTTCAATAGACATGGGGGGGCTTAGTCTTTAAAGGACTGTAAAACAATGACACAAACTTGCAGACTTGTCCAAGGTCACCAGGTACTGACCATGAAATTTCAACCACTGTCTCCCATGCTTAAAACAATCATAAACAAGACCAGACTGTAAAACCATCTCTAAAAATAGTCACAGTACAGCATTACAAAAAATTGTATGAGCTATTGAGCTATATAAAAACAAAAGATAATAAAAATGTCCATGGCAGTCAGAACTAGTTTGCCATAAATACAAATGGCAATTACACAATCAACATATATGTGTTTGTGGATTTTAGTCTAATAATTATTCCAGCAGTGACTGTCTCACCAAACCTTGCTTATAGGTAGAAGTCTGGGGGGGGGGGGTAAGGTGTGAATATAAACAAATCTAAGAAAGAACCCGACATGCATCACTTTTTACTCTACAGTTTACCAGAGCCAACAGATTACAATGCAAGCAATCGCATAAACACTAATCTCTACACTGGGAATTAAATCAGCAATCAGTGAAGAGCTCTGGTTCTGCTACCTCTGCTGGTGATTAAATAGCCAAACCCAACACACAGTGAAGATAGCAATTCTATGGTTTTAACCAATATACTTTAAAATCCTCTTTGTGCCACTTGTCTTCATGCCTCTAGTTGCTAGTGACTTTTTAGGCTAAATATTGGATCAGTGGCTGCCTGCACTGCATTAAAGCAATGTGTTCCCTTTAATATGTATGAAAATATCCAATCTCTTATACCAAATATCACCTTTTCTGACATTTTGAAATGTACACGACCAGTAGAAAAATCATATCCACTTAATTCTCTGACCGAACTACATGCAAGAAAACAATTTGGAAAAGTGCTATAGTAAAACAAAATATTCACTCTTTCCCTAAGTTTCTTGCCAGTAAAGTTTGAAAATATTCAGATTAAGTCCAAATGACTCATTAAATTGTGCTTTTAGGCAGCACGGGCATGTTATGCCCAAATTTGTACTGAAATGTATAATTTAGGAGTTTTCCTTTATTATGTTAACATATTCCCAAAAGGAAGGGAAGAGAAAAACAGACAACTCATAATTAAACCCTTTGCTGCCAGACAGCCTGCACACAATCAATCACATGGATTTTCACTGAAAAAGATGAATGGCTACTGAAATGTTCATTTAATATATTGCTTAAATATGAGGTTTTAAAACTGATCAGAAATACAATTTCCCTGTTAAGAAACGGCTTCCTAGCACAATTTAGTGAAAATCAACAGATGTGTTGAATGTATGTAGTTTTATGCGGACCACGTCATGTACAGACATCTTAGAGTATACCTTTCACCATATAGCCAGTGCAGACAGACGTTTGAGGGTGGAATCAATACTCAGTCGTCTATCCATTTACTAGAGGCTGAATTCTCGTGAATATTGGTTTGGCCTACAATCCACTGGGTACAGTGATAAACTGTTTACTGTACTCCTATCTAATTCTACTTCCCTTCAGTGCAGCATTCCTTGAAGGGCCCAACAGTCAAATGGTGCACTTATACTAAGATGGGCTTTTTCAAAGCGGTGTTGTCGAGGCCCCTCCCTCATGAAAATCCCATTTTTTCTGCCTGTGTGAATCAGGAAGTAGTAGTAGAGTGCAGGACTGGACTATTGGAGCATTCTGGCTGAACCAGCAGAGTCATGAAACGCCCCACCAAAATTAGGTGGACCATTATATTCCATCATACCTTAGTGAACTCCACTCAATACTACCTTATGTTGCGGACCATAATATGCACCTTTAAATTGGGTATTGGGTCTCAATGTATCACTGCATTTACACTATAGCGGTGGCTTAGCTTCGTTCTGATGTCCCTGCATCTGACAAGTACTTGGTGATAGTGGCAGAGATGTAAAGCTGGGTACACACTACACGGTTTTCGTCCAATAATCGGCTCAATCAGCCGACACACGACCGCTCAATCAAAAGTCGGGTCAGTGTGTGTAGTGACACGATGGTCGAAAGTCTGCCCAAATGGACGATTGTCACCTCATTTGGTTGGTCGTACCGTTTAATATTTTCGTTCCAATCTTGTTTCCGTTGTGTAGTGTGTATAAACTTCCGACCGATCCACAACAGTGAGTATGAAATTACAGTCATTGCTCACGACAACATGGCTGTAAAAAGTCGCTAAAGGGACATCCACTCTTCCCTTTATCGTCCTAAACAAGGCTAGTGTGTATGCAGTCCATGGACCGAGCGATCGGACCATCGATCGCATGTAAAATCGCTTGGCATAAAAAGCTGGTTGAAATTTCTGTAGTGTGTACCTAGCTTAAGAGTGGAGAAATCTACAGGTCAGGACTGCAGCAAGAAGAGTGCAAGAAGTTAATAAGCAGAGAAGGCGAAGTGAGCAAAAGGAGAAGTGAGAAAAACAAATAAAAATAAATGGAGGGGAGAAACATTAGCAAAGTAGATCACTATATATCAAATAGCATAAAAGAGCACAAAAAAATAAAAATAAAAAAAAAGGACGAGAAAGAGCAAACAGAGGAAGAGGAAAGGAACCAACAAACGGCAAAGAACGGGGAGAAAAGAAAAAAAGGCATAGATAGAAAGGGAGGAAAAGCAAACTACAGATGGGGAAGAGATATACAAAAAGGTATCCGATGGAGAGAGATAATAAGCAGGCAAGAGGGTGAAACCAGGATACACTGGGGAAACAAAATCACAAATGGGGGTAATATGAAAATAATATAGTCCTGTGTCTCTTATACTCTGAAAAAATATGGTAATTTTGCAGTGGAATTTTTAAAGAACTAAACCAGAAAAAAAAATACAACAAAATTTCAAAACAGACTTTAGTCTACAACTATATCAAATTGTATAGTGAAATAAGTAATTATTTCTTCTAATATAAAGCACAACAGTTTAAGATTTAAGCTTTTTATGTTCCAAGTTCAAGTTAATGGACTCAGGATGTGCATTAGACATGTATTTAATCACAGTGTTAATAAAACAACGACTTGACACAACCCGTGCCAAATTACACACTAATGATGTTTCATTATTACTCAGAGTAGATGCTACACTGGGCAGACTGGGGCAATGTAATTACAATGTATAGATTTGTTCATTCGTGTAGCCTTAGTCTGTGTGCGGAGGTTTGCCAGGGAAAAAGCATGCAGTTTTGATGGAAGAAACAATTTGCTGTTTAGGTGGCTATACAGGAGCTGGTACAATAACCTTTGTTTTCAGATCTGCATTTATTTTATTTACATTGTATGTCTCTATTTTATGTATGTCCTGTTTTCCCTATTGTACGGTGCTGCGGAGCACTGTCGTGCCTTGCAAATATACGATATTAAGAGTAGTAAGAAAGATAAAATTATGCATAGTTGAAGGGACCAGCTCACCTTAAGCACACATGCCATATATGCAAACCTCCTGGTTCACGGATCTTTTCCAAAACTCATGCTTTGATTCTTGCTTATGTCCAAAATTCCATTCCCACCATCTGGCTTCCTTTCCTACATCTCATGTTCCTGGATCCTCTCTACTATTTTTTTATCATCTCCTGTCCATTGTCTCCATCTCACATCTTCTCTTACTCACATTTCATCTCTTTCTAAATCTCATGTATCTTCCAACATTCTGGCTGCTGTCTTCCTGGTCTAACTACAGCTATATTAACTTCTTCAGCTGGCCACATAGGTCTTTGTGTATCTTCACTGATGATCACTTTAAATGTTCAAAACTTTATCAGATAACTTCAGCATAACACAAAATTTGGTTGATCAATTACTCCAATGAAGAGTTTGAGGTCATTGGCAGCTAATCCATGTACTTTGAGTTTTGGGCTGTAAAGTTGGATTGCAAACTACCAGATCTGCATAATTTGGCCCTGTATGTGTATGGCTATGTTTTTTGTTTTTTAAAATAGTGTTGTTTTCCAATAGTCGGAATGATAGACATGACCAGCTGGTGAACAACTACACTCTTCAGCACCTGTCTGGCAAATATTTTACATTCAAACTCACCATCTCCTGTTTCTCTAGGTTTCCCAGCTTGTGTCTCTGACATTGTGTCATTTCTCTTTCTCAAGACTTTCAACATGACATTAAAGTAGAATTGCATGACGTAGGTCTCTTACCTTAATAACTTCAGGTGTCTGCTGAATTGACAAAGTGGAGCCAGAATCCTTGACTTGGGTCTGGTTAGTGGGTGAGGACAAGGGAGTCTGAGGAACTAAGGTTTCCTGGAGGATTTGCATAACTTCCTTCTGTTTAGATAGAGTACCTCTACCTGATCGCCAATCAACAAGTTCTTGAGCAAAGTCCTCAATGCTGCCCAATATACGCAACAAAAGATTGTCATCATCCTCTAATGTATTTGTGGTGGTTTCCTTTTCATCTGCTAATGGAGTCCATTGTGTCTTGAGCTCTTCCTTGACATCAGGCAGTCTGTACTGGACTTTGGAGGGTGCTGGTGAGGAAACTGGTGGGTTCTTTAATGTGTTTTCAATTTTTTGAGAAAAGCGTTCTAAATCCAAAAGCAATTTATCAATTTCCTCATGGTCACTGGTCCTTTCCACTGTAGTTGGTGCTAGTTTACTCACATTTGAGAGAGCTACAACTGCTCTGGCATTTCCATTGCTAGAGTGGGGAGCAGAAGGATTGCTAGAGAATATCAAAGTCTTCTCCACAGGGACGTGGGCATTGGTCAACTTAGTATGACATTGACTTTCCACTGACCTGTACTTACACTCTGACAATTCTGGCACGCCAGTACTTGGTAGTTTCTTTTGGTAACCAATTGCTGTTTGTGAATCTGAGTCCTCCTCAATAAAAAGTTTTTCGATTGAGTTCCTGGAAAACTTCTCTATGGTGTTTCCAGAATGTTGTTTTGGAGGATTGGTTTGCTGAGGAGATGAAGAATGTTTTTTTTGAGAACCCGATTGATTCTGTTTGTTGCCTCTTTGCCAAGTCTTTGCAGGTAGTGGAGGGGCAACTTCTGGTACAGATTTAACTTCAGTATCTTCACTGACAATTGTGCTTTGTGGTGTTGATTCATTATCTTCACTGGTGGTTGAAGGAGTAGCTTTCAAAGAAGGGGGTGTCTGCACAACATCTTCATATTTAGGAGGCTGTTCATGGCCATATATTGGAGAAAATGAATGTTGCTGCAGACTGTTGAGGCTTTTTACAAGTTCAGCCAAGTCATTAGGTTCAGCTCGCCCATGAGGTCCTTGTTCCAGTTCAAAGGGAAGCTTTTTAAGGTAGGAAGACAGTCTTGCCATTACATTCATGTAAATGATCTCAGGATTCGGAAAAGGATCTGAACCCTTTCCCTCTCCCATACTGTTACTGTTCCCACCAACTGATCGATTTTTGATGCACTGCTTGATTATGTTGGTGCATTTCTTTAGGTCCTCAGAACATTTGAGCAGAATGTCCAGGCACATTTTTATGTCTTCACCAGATGCTGAACTGTCAAGCATATGCTTCTTCAAAATCTGGTTTATGAGGTTCTCTTCTGATATCCCTTGCAGATATAATGATGCCATGTTATTAATGCTATGTTCTAAAGATGTGCTGTGGGGCATTAATGCCTTTTCCTCTGACCCCTGAGCTTGTAACAAGGCAAAAGGAGGACAGTTCTCATTGTTACCAAACTGGCCATATATAAAGTCATAGTCAGCAGACTTCCTGCCAAAAGACTCCGGACGGACTTTTCGACCTTTCCTGAGATTGACATGCTGGTTTGAGGCATTCTTTAACTTTTCAAAAGAAAACTCCTTGGTTTTTCCACTGGCAAGGTTTATGGCTTCACCTGTTATGTCCTTCAGGCTGCCAGTACTCTGAACGGTAGACACCTTTTTGACTCTAGGGTTCAGATGGGAGTAATCCTCACCACAAACTACACTCTCACCGACTGCAATTTTATTGACAACATCGCCACCATGAGTGGGGGTCGTCTCAGGCGCTTTCAGAAGTTCTGAGCACACAGTGTGATGTGCAACCAGGCATTGAACTCCTAGTCTATGGGCCTGACAACTTCCTGGACAATAATGAACTACATTCTGCAATCTATTGTCCAACACCACATTATTGTAATATGTGATTTTGCTCACAATCACCCTGTAAGGTGCAGCCATCAGGGAAATAAATAAATTTAAAAAGAAATCTAAAACTTAATAGCTGGCATCCATCTTTTAGTGTAGGTGCAGTGTGAAATTTATATAACTACGCTTTTTTTTTTTGACATATGCTTTCAAAAATGTTTAGCTGATATGCTAGTCAATGCCTTCAGAAATCGGGTTAAGATTGATAAAACCATAGAAATGAAGACTACAAATATACACGCATGTCAAGAATAAATATAATCACAATTCACAAAGAGAGCCAACAGATGGTATCAGTTTCCAGTCAAATTTGATGGGGATGAAGGATTTAATAGTTTATCTCTGTATCTTGTCTCCGGCTTGTACGGCACTGCATCTCCTCTCAACAGTCTTTCTCTGTATCCACAAAATGCCTTGAGTGAACATATAAAGGTGCCTTTGCAAGGACATTGCTGCATACAATTAGATATAGAAGTCGTGAAGTTTTTGTATCAATGGCACAATTTCTGTCAAATGTGTTAGAAGTTGAGCAGGAGCAATACCTATGAAGAAACATAAATACATTTTTTTTATTAAAAAAGCAGAAATGTGTGCAAATAAGATATTCAAATCGTACGGGTGTCTGTTAAAAAGTCAACAGGGACATTACAACATTTTATGTTTGCATTACTGTTCTAGTTGTGTAAAAATAAGGAAATATAAATTGTTGATGATGATGATGCTTCAACATCTAAGCATTACTTACTTTGATCAAAAAGTTATTTGCTCTGTAATATTAAACAAACAAATTTTGCACTCAGAAATCGCGTGTGAGCCTGTTGTAGGCAGTATACACATCTTCTGTATTTTAAAGTGCAAATGTGCTGTATTTAAAATTACAAAATGGTGGCTTGGTGAGCCTCAAATTTAATGTTAAGTGAGCAAACTTGCTATATTCAATTCGGAGGGTCAGGATTTTTTTTCACTGCTCAGACGACAAATTAAAGCTTTCAATGCCAGCCTATTCATGGCTCACATGTTTAGTGCTCAGGGAGTCAATGTAATAAAGACCTGTCAGATCAAATGTATATATGATGCACACGCCAAGTATTCCACAATCCTAAATTGCGCATAATGGGTCCCTTTAAGAGTTAGGATCAAATCCAAATGAAGGGTACAAAGTTGCAACAAAACAAACCAGGTTGTGACGCAAGGGGTGCAATGCAATTTGCAGACTGGTAAAATAATGACCTTATTTTGCCTGTTACATGCAAACACTGAGCAGCTCTATTTAGAGTTATGCTAGGATACAATATAAGATACAGGCTTCTGATTTCCTGTAGCTGGCAAAACAGAATATTTTTTTTGTCTTAAATTCAAGTAAAAAACAAAAACACAATCCTCCTTCCCCCCCCAAAAAACCATAAAACAATATATTTTGTTGTTAATGAGGGTCATGATAAAAGGTCACAGGTTTCTAAAGTGTGCACTAGGCATTTCTAAAGACTCTCGAACACAATCAAACTCAAAAAGGGCATAACAACCTAGTTCATTCAGTCTTTCTCCATTTTTTCCTCCAGTCAAAAAAGTTGCATTTTCAATGAAGAACTAAAACATGAAACATTTTTGACATGTTGTAGAGAAGTGTATGGTTACATTTCTTCGATATCTGAGCTGCTCTCTTCCCTTAAAAAATAGTTCTGTTACCAAGTGCACACTGCCGGGATCAGTAAAATATATCAAGAAAGCAGTAACAGCAAATCAATTCCATTATTATACTTTCCTCTCCTCTCAGCACAATACTGATTGTTATGACCCCCAGTAAGGAAAAGCCAAGATTGTACCCTAGATAGAAATTAGTATGCCTTTTACATGTAGCTTTAAAAGAAGAAGTTTTAGTTTACTCATACTTGCCAACTCTCCTGGAATGTCCGGGAGACTCCCGCATTTTGCGAGAGTCTCCCGGACTCCCGGGCGAGTGTGGCAATCTCCCGCATCTGGATTATTCTGCCCACTTCCTAGTAAAGTGGGCAGAATCAAGTCCCAAACGCCGCGATTCCCGGTAAATCGCGGCATTTGGCCCCGCCCCCGCTGTCAAATGACGCGTTTTGCGTCATCACGTCATGGGGGCGGGTCCAAAATTACGTGCATTTTTGGAGCCCCGCCCCCGTTACGCCCACCTCCTCCGCAGACTCCCAGATTTCAAGATGAGAAAGTTGGTAAGTATGAGTTTACTGCGTTTCCTTCAACTTTAGAGTAGATCTCCAACAAAGTCTCTTAAACCCTCTAGACTTTTCTCATTTTTGTGTTTAAGGCTCATTGCAGTTTTTGAAATATGCACGCTCCTTTTACCATACATTAACGCACAACATGGCAAATCGTACAAGAGAACTGGACAACACTTGAATATTACAAAAGAAGTGTTTTTTAAGCTGCTTTTGAGATGTATTCTGGATACTTTGCAGATTTAATCAAAAAGCACAGGTGTGACCATAGATTTAAGGTGAAGTATTACATTAAAGTGCACATGCACCTTTAAATCTCATATCTCCAGTAGCAGTGACACATAACAGTTTTTTGCCTTATACAGAAACAGGCACAAATGGGAAATTATGAAATATTTAATTCATTATCGTCTACAGACAGCAAGTGAGATGAAATGGCTGATCTGAAACAAAGTTAGATTGCAATTACAGGTACGTTACTCATCGTAACAGAATATAATATATGGTATTATAGTTTCTATTAATATTAATAAGTTTGACATAAATGCATGCATGGCTTACAATATCACTATACATGAAAATCAGACCGAGGTCAAGTCACATCCATCTCGAATGGCCGTTCTCGTATGAAGTTGACAAGAAGAAATACGACTTTAGGCAAAAATCGAGTGAGAGGAAAAATAAAGTTAATGAGACAGCAGCTGACAAAGCCCCGAGTGACAAAAATATCTGGAGGTCAGAGTGTGTTCATGAGAAGGCTACAACCTAAACAAGCAAGTATGGCCAGACAGCTGCAAAATCAGCTTTGTCATCTGCCCTAGGAAAGTGTCATTGAACAATGAGTTTTCTCAATTAACACACAAACTTAATACCTTAAATAATAATAATAAAAAATAAATAAAAAAAAAAGATAGAATAATGTTATCCTTATCCTAGCATAGATATATAAAATACATTCTAGAGACACATTTTCATTTCAGATGATTGGCTCCATGTATGAATGGGTTTGCTGTGGTCCCACTGGGTGTGGATTTAGTGTCCTGAGCTTCTGTTCTAAAGCAATGGGCCAGACACTCACCCCGCAATGACATGCTTGGGGACAATTAATCTTGAAATGCTGCTGGCATGTCACCTGCACAACCAGAGCTATACAATTGGGACACACTCAGATCTGGCTGTTTGACACACCTGCTGAAGTCATGACTACATTATGTAGGAACTAATTTGGTGATAATAGTGCAGTAGTAGGTGTGACAGGTGTTGTCAGACGACCCAAACCAACAGAGAATACCACAAGTATTGATGACACCAGAAAACAAGGCTTAAACAAGCAAGTAATATTAATCTTAAACTAGAGAAACAAATATAATATATAGACGCAATTAAGGTAAATCTTTTCACGCATTTTAACATATTTGTTAACTTTCACCTTACCTAAAAATGTTAAGTACAACATGTGGGCACAAGTTAGTTTGTATTAAGACTTACTATATGACTACCAATTCTTTCTTGGACCCAAATACCCCTGTACCTCTACCCTCATCTTTAAGACTTTTTGGGACTGATGTACAGATTTATAGGTACGATCTCCCCACTGGCTCCCAGTGGGTCTGCTTGCTATCTAATAAAATCAAATGGCTGATTTACTTGAAAAACATAAGGGGTAACCTAGGAAGCCAAAAACACTTTAACGAATGATGCTGTAAATGATTCTTGCATGTTTAGAATTTGGATGGTTAGTCTTAATTTATAGTTTTTGAACTCATGGCGATTAACGTCAAATAAGCCTATCTTAAAATAGAAAGCTGACCTCTTTAAAATTAAGGTGTCTCTTGTCTTCTAAGGACACTAGAAGGTTGAGATAGAACCTATTTTATATTCTCCTTGTCCAGGATATAGTACTAGGTGGATTAATGGTGGTCCACATCCTGAGAACCCAGAACATCTACACTTTTTCCTCAATAATTAAATCAGCCCAGATAGTTCAAAGGTCCCTATTTATAAATCTGTGGTGTTATTTTCTATAGCCATCTATGGCTTCGATATAAAATCCATTCTCTGCATAATTTATTATTACAATATCGGCAGAGCTTCACTTATCACTACACTGGTCAGTCTCGGGACTTATGTAAATGCGTGACCTGGCTGGGCAGGTTCACGCACGAACAGTGGAATTATGCCGGTACATATATCCCCATTGTCCTTATTAAAGAGCTTTTGCCAATGAAAGCCAGCACATTTCTTTGCCAGCAGAGACTACCGCTGGCGATAGCAAGGTAGTAACCTTTGATAGATGGGGAGAAACACTATATCTGGCAAAACCACAGTCTTTAACCTGTTTAATGAATAGGCCCCCAAATGTGTACATTATGATTTTAATGTTGAGTGGTGTCTGGACAGTAGTATCAGAATATTGGACAGTAGCCTGCACGTCCCCTCATTAGAAGTGAAGGAAGATGTTATTACTTTGCATCCGTTTTCGTAAATGTCTTCCCAAATTTGCACAGATAAAAGTACAATGGCCCATAGTAACCAATTCTAACAGTCTTCTTTTTCTAGTACATTTTAGAAAATGACAAAAAGGATTAAAGCGTCTTCAAATCTATGGTCCAGTTAGTTTTATTGATACGAGATTAATCTGCCATTTTTCTGCTTTGTTAACACAAACTGAAGTATAATCCTTGATAAAAAATAAAGTGAGTAGTATCCCCACAAAACACTAGAACTATTTGTGAAACTACCAATTGCTATAATGCCAAAGTAAGCGAAAGGCATGAAATATACATCATAAAAGATAAGGAAGGTTTGAATAAAATGTCCTGTTTATGTTTCTTTACTTCTTTATAGTGGAAGGTAAAAAGAATATAGAGAAAAGAGAAGTACTTTGAATATTCATCATACATATCATCTAACATACAGTACAATCAGTCAGCTGATTTAGGAAGTGCTGTGTATACTACACAAATCAATGAAAACACCCCATTTTATCAGAGAGCTCCCAAAGGCATCCAGAGAAATAACAGCACATAATAAAAAACACAAAGCAGATAAAAGCAATCGAGAAATAGCTTACCGGAGGTTACAAGGATGTTGCTTTCTCAGTGAAAACCAATAAAAGATACAGTAAATATGTACACAAACCGTACAAATACAGAAAAATAAAAATAGTTTTATGACTAGAAAGACATTCTGCGTATAAATATGTATTATCACATTTTTGGAAAAAGCAAATCTTCCTAGTCTGGTAAATAAAGTGTGCTGAGCAGCCGAGTCCTCTCTGTGCAAATCAAGCAGGCTTAGCTGCTGGACTGAAGTGCAGCTCATGGGAGGATTTTTTCACAAGCAGGCTTTTTACCACCAGAGGCATATGACACTTCTTCTCATTTAATGCTTCCACAAACAGGACTAAGCACTTTGAAATCTTTTTTTAAACACAAAACAGAGCAGCTGTAGCTAGCAAAAAGGGAGGGCAGTAGACAGGGACAAAAAGAAAACGTTAAAGTGAGGGATGCAAAAGGAGGGTGAGATAGTAGTAAGATCGGGGTCAAGAGAATGAAATGATACTTGAGAGTTCCGAAGGAGATACAATATAATCACATAGTGTTATACAGCTGTATATAGAACGCTTGCTTTCAGCTGCCCGTCATTGTGTACACAACTTTAGCACCATTACAAAAAAGTTGGCGCCGGTTCACTGAGTTAGGCCAGACTCTAGACTGTAAGCTCTCATGACCAGGGCTTGTCCAGTTTTTATGTACGATTTGCATGATTTGTCCTTCTGACTTTTAGGCACAGTGGAATTTTGTGATAACTTACAAATAAACTATGATAATAATGACTAAATTGCCTAATAAAAGCTCTAATATATACTCGACAGCATTGCATAGTGAAAATATGAAATCAAAAGGGAAAGAGAAAAAGGGCATTCAAAGTCAAAATATATAACAACATTTACTTATATTTTAGAGCACAATGACTACCGATATAAAAAAACATCAGCTGTAACGGAAGGCAAAGCAGATAAAAACCCGCCACTGGTTTAAGTAGTCTCCAAGGATAACTCTTATAGCAGTGTGAATATATGATATACAGCACACATACAATGTACTTGCCCCAGAGTAAAGGCCTATATTTACCACAGACAGAGTGGGAAATATATAGGTATAAAGGGACACAAGGAAGAAAGTGTTGTTACTAATCTGACAACTGATAGGAGAATTTGGAACCTTCCTTTTTACTCAGTTCAGTAACTATCTAGAAGTGAAAACCTGATGAAATAGCAGAGAAGCCAAGTAAGTACACACAAGGTACAAACATTGTTCATTAATTCAAATATTCAGAATTGGAACTATAATGCATCTTTGACAAAACACAACAATTTATGTCAAGGAGCTGCATGGTGGCACAGCGCTGGGGTCATGGGTAAAATTCAGACTAGGATCCTTATCTGCATGGAGTTTGTATTTTCTCCCTATATTTGGATGGGTTTCCTCCAAGGACTCCGTCTAAAATGATTTTTTGCACATTTACTGTAATTTTGCACACAGTAAATAAGCTACCATGGTTGATTTCTACAAAGTGACTGCTCACATAGTTTCATTTCAACCTCTCTACTGTAAACTAGAGACCGTAGAAGAGACACTATACAAAGATAAATGTATTTTAAGATATTGTCTATGTGATTGAAAAACGTGCTGGTAGCATCATTTGTGAGGTACAAAATCATTGCACATAATTTGAATAACAATGTCACTGAATGTCATCATTCCACCAAGAGAATTGGTCATTTGAGGAGCAAGATTACGGAAATAACAGATCAGACAGAACACTAGGGGGCAGCAATAATTAGTTGGACTTGTTCATACAAGAATCACTATTTTGTTTAACCATGCCTGACCATACTAATTTTATTACTTCAAATATTATATTTAGACATGCCATGATTGTAATATAATTCAAAGAACTATGTAACTGGGCACACAAAAATTAGAACTCAACTGGAAGAGTTGTGTCCAATAAAACTCATCTTTACAGTAACAAAAACATTGTACACATCAAACTTTTAAGGCTTAAGTCATAACCATTTATTGTAACAAAGAAAAAGTGCAGATCTTCTTGTGTTATTAAGACTGCCCTCTAAGGGCTGTGTTTATGGGGATGCTATCTGGTGTAGACCTATTGCAGTACATTCAATGGGAACTCATTCAGCCTTGAATGGATTATAGCAGAAATCAATTATTGGAATTAAGCTAAAATAACAGCACAAATAATTTGAAAAGTTCTATTTGTATTATACATTTTAATCTTTACAAATTATATGTATTATTTTACTACCCAAAGAGTAAATGTGAAATACTTTTCTGAAGTAACTTAATTTGCGGATATAAGCAACTTATGTGACAATTGTGAAGTTCAGCATTTGTTCTCCATTTGAAGCACTGCAGACGCGTGTAAAACACAAGTCACTATAAATAAAACCACACGTAGATGCCCTCATAAGGCAAAGGGGTTAACCACTAATGAATTTGTCTGATAATATATGTCCTGCCAAAGCCCCTTTAATGCTGCTCCATGTTCACACTGTGCTCTCTGGTTCCAACATCACTGCCCCTCAGAAGACGGCACTGCATGCTAAATTACCTTAACTGCCGGAAAATGTCATTAATGGCTTTCCACAATAGTGCTGTTCAAGTTCTCTACTGAATCCATTTATTTTCCAAAGCATGAGGAAACAAGTAATCAGAACTGAAGTGCACTGTGTAGACGATTGTGTGCAGAGCTAATAGTTTAATTGGGAAACCAAGTTCTTCTGCAACAAATCCGCTGAAAGCTCACCAGTCACTTACCCACAGCAGAGGCAGTCATTTTGTAGGTTGAACTAATATTCATGAGAAGGCAACCTATTAATTCACTAGGAACTAAGGACCTCACTGAGGTATGAGGCACTGAGCAACTAAACACAAATATTTCAGTTGTTAGTATATGAAGCATGGAGGTAAACATACGCTGTTCTGCTCTACCCTATTTGTCCTCTGTAGCTTTTTATTAATACAGAAATGTAAATGCAGTGGAGTATATTTTCCCTAAACATTACACTGTAAAAGCATTGGCCCACAAAGATTAACCAAAAGCTAAACAGATTAAATATATCGGACAGAAAAAATGACAAAAAGTGTTGTTCACCAAGCATTAAAAGTGAGTGGTATGTACCACACTCTGGCAGCACATAATTATTTTTTTGTTTTAGGTAGACACTTGTGCCATAACAGGCCATGGCTTCCTGTGTGAATCCACCAATCTGCAAAGTGGTGGATTCACTAGTTACTAACCACTGATCGCCCTTTAAATCACCTCGATTTTAGCGATGATCTATACAGGCATTCAGTTAAATTACCAAATATTTGTACATATAGGGCCTAATTAATTAAGGCTTGCAAAATGAGCGTATTGTGCATTTTTAGAAAACACGTGTAATTCGAGCATACACCTATACTCATTCAACTACAAGCAAATATGAAGAAACGTCTCTTGCTGATTAGGGGTCTGGTTACGTTCTGCTTTGACAGACACAAAACACTGCAGGATACGTACAATACATATGTGGAATCTAAAGTCCCAGCAGAAAGCACATAAAAAAATATAAAGTTGTTACCTGTTCATATTAGTCATGATTAAAAAAATTGCAAAGTTTATTCTTTTTAATGAAATAAATGTATTCTGATTTTTAATGTCTACTGTACATAAAATGCATTTTACACTAAATACAGCACCTACTGGCATTTACGTTTCTTAATCAATTAGGCCCAGAGCTGCACTCGCACCAGGGGATAAATGTATGAAAGTCCGATTTCTGCAAGTTGCCGGAAATCAGCGATTTTGCAGCTACAATTTAAAGCGGCGATGGCTTGTAAAGGCAAGTTTCCTTTACAAGCCATCGCCGCTTTATATTTTAGCTGCAAAGTCGCCGATTACCGGCAACTTGCAGAAATCGGACTTTCATACATTTACCCCCAGATGTACAACTGAAAACCCTTCATTAATATTTATTATTGAACCTAAATATCTAATTGTATTATGCATGGCAGATTTGTTAGGTTTGAATGATTGTTTAGGAAGGTGTACCACCTGAAAATTGCTCTTCTGTAAAGAGGTTTGAAAAATAGTGACTCTGAGTGAGGGTAGGGGATGTGGTGGCTGAATTAGGCCTAGGAAAGTGGTCTAATCTCAAGATACTTGCATAAATCTCTATTGGGACGATAAAAACAAAAACTGAGGTTAGACAGATTAGTGGAGCAGTGGCGGATCCGGGGGCCATCGCTTCGATCGCCTATCCCCCCCTAGCAGGGGCTTGCTGCCTGTGGCTGCACACTTTGCAGGTCCGCCCGGCAGAGACAGGCAGGGACAGAGTCCTGCCCGGCTGCTCTGATTGTGTTTTAAAAACAATCAGAGCAGATGGCCAGCACACTCTCCCTGCCTGTCTCTGCCGAACGGACCTGCACAAAGTGTGCAGCCGCAGGCAGCCTTAGCTGTCAAAAAGGGTGCGGGGACAAAAACGCCCCCTGTAAAATTATATTCTAGATCCGCCCCTGAAGTAGAGGTTCCCCAGAGTCTGGAGTTGAATCTCACTATATTGGTCTAGATTCAGGTCAGGGATGGGTGTCTCAAGGATAGCTAAAGGGAGCAAATAAGGGTAATGGAGTATATGGGTTTCAAGTGGACTACAGCATCCCAGATCCTAATTATGCACCTAACAGTAAGGATAAGCACAGTAGGAGATAGGTGCAAGTGCTTGGTAAGTAAAAAAAAGTGAATCAAAGGCCTACCCCCTTCCTTCCAATGGAATCTCCTTCAATGCTCACACAAACTTTATCCAAGAGTAGACAAAATTATGTCAGGGGATACATTCTCTGTTACTTCTGATTTCAGCTTTGAAGGACTGATAGATTCACACATTTTTATTAAAGTATTATAATTTTGGTAAGCGACAAGTTCAAATGACTTTAGTCTTTAGATAGTCAGTCCTAAGTTCCACCTATGTCAGACCTCAGTTCCCTTACTAAAGCCTTTAGGTCTCCTTAGATGTCTCTCTCAGTGCACTGATAGAATGGTCGGCGGTTCTTCTGCGGAGCGGTGTGTGCTATAGCAGCTGGTGGCAGGGAGCAGCAGGGAGATATAGACCCACTCTGCCGGCGATGGTAGTCAGCATATCAATGCTGACTACCTGCTGGTGCTCCTGGTGTATATCCAGTCTAAAGTGTTTAATATTATTAGATATTTGAGGTCTTTGATCTGGGTCTCCAAATGAACAAGGACGGGCCCTACCAAATTTTAGACTACTACCTAGCTTCCCAGCTCACTCGCCTTATGATGCTGATATGCAGCCTGTGAAGTTACTATTAAGTTACAAGTCTGTTGAATATGTACATCTGCAGAGAAAACTCTCCCAACGAGAGATGTATTGGAGGTGTTTACAAATCTATATTTTACACTAAATGTCGAGCTGAGTGCTAATATATATATATATATATATATATATATATATATATATATATATATATATATATATATATATATATACACATACACATACACATATTTTACCTTTTCAAAGCAGGTGTCTTGAATGCTTATAGCTGTTATGTCCTGTTGCATAAGCAAGTTCTCACGGCCTGATTATGTCTTAGTCAGATGAGCTATGTTTAAGTTAGATTCAAAATGTATGTGTTTCTAAAATCAATAGCAATGCTTGATCAAAAAAAAAAAAGAAAAAAAAAAGGGCAGTGAGGGTTAAATGTTGGCTTCTACATCCACCCAGGCTATAGTGCCAGAGGGAGCAAAGGTTGCTACATCTTGATAAAGGTGGACAGCCCAATAGTAAAGCTTAACATCTGGGAACCCTCTGCCTCCTGCTAAAATTTCTTAAGGATTAATTGTTTGATCCGTGGGGGCTTCCCATTACATACAAATTGTTAGAATATCTGTATTTCTGTGAACACAAAGTGTCAGACAGCAAGAGGGAGGATATGGAAATAGTATAGGTGTTTAGGGAGGACTTTCATTTTAATGGCTATGATCCTACCCAGCCACAATATTATTAACAGCTTCCAAGAATAATTATCTTTACTTATTCTATTAAGGTGTGGATGGAAATTCTCCTTGTAGAGGTTATGTAGATTACAAAATATATTTTTAGGCTGCTACTTCAAGCACAGGGTTGAGAGAAGCTGGGCTTTGTCATATGAGGGAATGTGAAGTGTCAGTGCTTCTGACTTTGAAAATTTTAGTCTATAGATACATTTTTCAATGATTTTATAGATGTTTGGTAGAGTAATCAGTGTGTGGGTGAAGGTAAGAAGTATGTTGTCCACAAAAAGGGCATTTGTACAGCTAGCATCTCCCACTCTCACTCCTTTGACATCTTGCAATGCTCTAATCAATGCAGCCGGGGTCTCGATCACCAATGCAAACACGAGCGGCCATTATGGATTTTGATTACTTTTGAGGAACAGCTATTTATCAATACTCTAGCTGTTGGTGAGGAATACAGGGCTTAAAAGCCTTTGAGAAAGTCACCATGTAAGACACATTTAGTTAAGGTTAGGAACATAAAATGTTAAGAAATTCTGTGAAAAGCTCTCTCAGCATCTAAATGATAGGATGACGGCATGAGATTTGCTGCTATTGAGGATTTGGACTGAGTCTATATTTCTTCCTGGAGGAAAGCTAACCCGACAATGTTGGATCAAAGTTGGTAGGACTCTATTTAGACAGTTGGCCAAAATGTTTGAATACAATTTTATGTCATTAATTAGGAAGGATGTAGCCCTGTAGCAAGCACATACTCACATCCAGCGTTAAGATTCAAAAGGAGGTGTCCTGGAGGATGGTGTTGAACAGTGGGAATCCTTCAAGTCCAGGGGATTTGACAGATTTCTGGTCCTTGATCACTTATTCTTTATCTTGGGGAAGTGAAAAATCTGAGACAACTATATACCAGGTAGCAATACTTCACCCTCATAAGTAGTCTTACGAGATGCTAACTGTCAAAGGGATAGGAAAGGTGAACAGATTTGGTTATTTTATGTAAATTTACTACATCCAGGCAGCTAAAGGACCCCTACATCTAAAAGTATGTGTAGATTTATATTAAAAAGCTACCAACAGCATTCACAAGTATGTAAAAGTTATTATACCTTGACAGATCTGCAGACATTTTATTTGCATTTGCCAACTAGCTGATAGTAAAAGCTGATTTAGAGAACAACAACTTGCAGACAGTAGCTATGTGCAGGAAAAATGGCTTCCATAATTATAAACTATAGCTCAAATATCCTCAGTTTCTGGCAAGACCCTGAAACAAATATATAAATATTTGTGAATGAGATTACTATATCTTCATAAAAGCCAAGTTGCATTTTAGATTAGTGGTCCTATAAATTCAGAAGGCAGTACCGTCAAGCCACTTAAGGTTTTAAACTACATTTCAAGATAGCGGGAAGGGGGAAACAATTTTTTTCTAATTATTTCACAGAAAACATTTGGCCATGACTAAAATGATCTCAACCATCAGGGGCAATTTATTATTATGCAAATAGGTAATGGGGTGTTCTCGTATGCGAGTATTTGCATTTAATTCAACACCTATAGTAAGCCATGCACTACAAAAATAGACTTGAGATAAATACTTAAATGCATATCACATATTACTGATATGAAAATCAGGACTGTGAAAGCTGCTCAAAAATGTAAAGTGTACCTGTCAGCTACACACATGGGGACAGGATTTTTGCAGACAGAACCAATGTTCTGCCCATTAATTATCTAGGAACTAGTGAAGACACTCAGAACTATTTTCATTACTGAAACATAGGTCATAGTAAATTGATAGGCTTCATTCTCATGAATATTGTCACAGCCCATAACATGGAAGTAAATGTTGCATTTTAAGCTACATATACAATTCCAAAACACCATAACCAAACTATAATCAACAGGGGAAGTATAAAAACAAAGTACAGTAGAATACAGATGCAGATACTTGCTTGATTTGCTATGGTAATAAAATAAAATGCTGTCATTGTTGGACTCCATCACCCATATTACCCAGAATCTGGAAGTCAGTGTTTAGTGCTTACAATGGTCTTTCAGATGGGTGAGTCACTGCTGATGATACTTCATACTTTCTTGTAGCCTTGACAAAGTGTTACCTTATAAGGATTATCAAAACAAGAGCCCCTACTATTAACTACTACAAGGCAGAGTGTGGATTCATTGCCACATTTGTATCTTGTTACTTAGTGCAATCTTGGGAAAATGTAACTAAAACAGTTACAGATTATAAATGAAAGCAGCAACATAATTTCTTTATTCATAGAAAAAGCTTAAAAAAAAAACAAACAAACAGTTACAATCATGTATAGTAAATCATTAGCTATCTGAAAATAAAAAACAAAACAAACCAGGATGGGTAAAAACATTTTTTTTCCATTTCCCTTCTATTACTTGCACTTTTGTTTCTTAGCTCATAGACCAACTACCCTGTAATGAGACATACCAATGTCTATAAAACAATCTGTACAAGGATCAGGAATAGTCATTTATAGGGCAGTGAGATCATGTCTTATATACAGAGTCACATTCCACATGGTCCTCTAGCTCCAGTCTCTAGGACATAGTATATAAGGAAGGGAGGGAAAGAGAACACTGCAGAAGACGAGTTAGGGTAGTAAAGGGGAAATACAAACAGTTAAGAAAGTCAGATTGTTGGCAAGGAAACTCATAGAAGCAGGACTGAGAAAGCAACATTACGTCAGGAAGATATAATAAATATGAGTCAGTATTTGGCCTTAGGAAGTGTATAAGTCTTCGCTGGATTCTAGGACTGCGTATAGTCCTGGAGATCGGACACTACAGAACACACTGATCCTGCCTCTAAATGACATTTAGAAAACAAACCGCCTTTGTAAAAATGTAATGTATTCTAATATTGCTTACAATTCAGAAGAATAAGCTTCACAACGTCATACTGATCAGCAGGTAGACCTAACTAAACATTTCTGTTTTGGAGATTTTATTTCAAATGAAGAAACACAATAATATAGAAGATGAAGTAAGAAGACCTTACACGCGAGATGGGCAGAACGATTAGTAACACCTAGTCATCATCCACCAATGCCTTAATGTATTACACATTACAGAAGTGATCCACAACAGTTTTGGTGCAATAGTACACTTGCCACATTAATTTTGAGACAAACCATATTCACTTTTCTATTGATTAAAGCTAGAAAGAAAAATAGGAGTACATTTAGAAGGACAAAGCTTAATTGAGGAATATGAAGATGTGAAGTGTATAATATGCAACTGTTTCTCCAATGTATTTTATGAATGTGTCCCGACTGGTTGAGAACCACTGCATTAAAAGAGTTTTATATACATACTCTTCACAGTAGGAAGAAATGAAAACCTGTTAGTGTGTTTTCTTTTTCTATCACAACTTCTTTGGACTGAAATAAGATGTAAACACGTTTGTATTCAGGCATGTGTCTCTAATGCGAGTAGGCCCTACACACACACACACACACACACACACACACACACACACACACACAAATACTGCTGGTAACTTTGTAGTACTTCTTAAAAATGTCCCTTCAGCTTGCATTTGACGGGCAGGATTCAATTCTCTATTAATCTGTCAACTTCTCAGAAACAGAGGACAGTAGAAGTCAGGACAAATTAAAAATGAACTAAATAACAAAAAAACAGGTAACGATAATTGAATAAAGAATGGAAAATTGGAGAAAAAAAAAATGGAGGCAAGGAAAAACGTGGGGAGATTAAATGAAAAGTTGAACAAAAATCAAAAGAAAAAAAAAGAAAATCAAAATGAATGCACAATATTAATTCTAATACAGGTATTGGATCTTATCTAGAAAACTGAACGCTCCAACATTTTACATATAAGGGCTTTTCCTAGTTTGGATCACCCTGCCATAATTGTACTATGGCCAAATCCTCAATAACAGCAAATTCCCCCTCTCTCTCTTTCAACACTGCACCTGACAACCCCTCTTTTTAGCACATTGACTTTAGAAGGATGTACAGTATTTCTTGAACATGTCCAAGATAACTGCTGTTCACCACCTAGTAGTAATAAGGCGGTCAGCACAACAGCAAATGAGTTGAGACATGGGATCTTATTCCTTTTATGTTACTCTAGATGTATCTTGAGACTGCATATTTTCCTTTCCATTTGAAATCCACATTTCCATCAACCGCAAGATACTCACAAAATATAAAGTATCAAACTTTCCTTTCAACACTTTTATATATACCTAGCAAACCAGAAATATGATCCTGTCATTCTTTCATTCGTAAATCCACATTTTTTCCACTATAACATCTGCACTTTTTCAGTCTGGTAAATACAAATTGGATCAGGCAATAAATTGTACAACAAAAAACGACCAACCCTCTTCACACATCCTCAGCAAGTTGGTAAAGAACCCTTAAATATTGCCATATTCCAAATGCCTACACCTGTGGTTTAGAAGGGATTTTTAGGTCCTAAATATTGCGATATCAAGCTAAGTAATTGTGCAGAAGTCAAAATTGATCAGACCAAAACCACCTTTTTTATCTGTGTAAAGGGACATTCAAAGCACCAACACTGCATCAGCAAACAATACTTGGGTAGACCTAGGGGTAAATGTATTAAAGTCCGTTTTTTTCAACTCGCCGGAAATCGGCGAATTGACAGCTAAAATTTAAAGCGGCGCTGGCTTGTAAAGGCAAGTTTGCCTTTACAAGCCAGCGCCTCTTTAAATTTTAGCTGTCAACTCGCCGATTTCCGGCAAGTTGAAAAAAACGGACTTTAATACATTTACCCCCTACAGTATTAGAACTAGGTCTATGATCTACTATATCTATATGGAAGGCGGCTGTGTACTATTACCCTTTCCATAGACACAATTTTTCCCCTCCGAAAAGTTATGTTATCCATGAGGTAACATTTTTTTTTAAATCCAGTATTTTTATTGAAATTTTTTAAGATATAAACATACTAAACAACAAAAAGAAAAGAAAAACAATCGCATACATATCGGAATTAAATGACGGAATTTACAAGATTACATTAAAGCATAATAATAATAAATGTGCTATATTCATTCAGGATCATACATCGTAAATGCTTATACATAAGTATGTTACACATGCAGGGTTTATTACTTGGACTCAGATACTTATTATAAGAACTGCGGTAGCCATACATTTAAGTAGATAGAGCATCTGTACTAGATGACATAGGATAGAATAGAGACTCTAACCATCTGTACCATATATTCTCAAATTCCTTCAGAGCCTGTCTGCTAGTATAAACAAATCTCTCGTGCCTTATGGTGGTATTGACCAGTGCCTTCCAATTTTTAACCGTGGGACTCGTCGGGGCCAACCACAGCCTCGCTATACAGACCTTAGCCAACATCAATAATTGTGAAATGTACATTTTTGTCAGCTTATTAACTTTCCCCTTCAATCGGAGCCCAAAGAGACAAGTGGCCGGTGAACTAAGAGACTCCATGAGGTAACATTTACATGTTTTATACTGTGCTTCATGCACATATTCATAAGATTATCCATAAATCACTTCATACAAACTGTGTAACCGTGCGTTCCCTAAATACCAGTTCATAATGGGTATACATCTGTCCTTCAGGTTAATGTCACACCAGCAGCGTGCACAGAGGATATCAACGTTTGATTTAGCAGACAGCATAAACGCTGAATTCTTGACACAGAGTGTTTAAGCGCAGTGCTCCCAACGCTATGATACGTGGCTGCAGCAAATCAGTTTTCAAAGCCTGATTAAAAAGGGACAATATTATAAGACACCCTTTTATTTTGATCCATGACTGGCCCACATCAAGCTAGTATTCAGCAATGGGTAGTCTAGGGACGAAAGTGATGTCCAATAGTTGGTTAAATGAACATTGCACTAACTTTCTATAAATATGTTTAACTTTTAGGCATTCTAACCACATCTATTTCATATCTGCTAATACCTCGATGTGGTTAAAAAGATGGCTCATCTGGATAAAATGCAACTAGTTGAGACAGTGTCCCATATATCTAGCAGAGCATGTTAGATTTGCTGATTTTGCTAAATGCATACATATCAATAAAACAGAATGCTCTCATGGGATCTGATGCTACACTGCACGAACAACCAAGACAGAACCTTTATCTAGAAAGGATTAAAAATAATTGTGCAAGCTATCTTGGTTGCCAATAGAGTACATCTTTAAATTCAGGAAGTATTCTGCTTTATTGACATATCTATTTTAGGTCTGTTGATCCTGCACCTGCGAAATGAAAGAGTCTGCACTAGTCATCTAACAATCTTGTAGTGTCAATAAGCGTCTTAATAGTTTCCTAAAATCCTCCAAGGTTTGTGTTTTTCAAAAATTCCAATCAAGACAAAAATAACAAAGTTTTTCTCCCCCCCCCCCCACCCCCTATAAAATAGCATCTAAATCTTGCTCATTAACAAAAATGAACTCTTATTTTTCTCTTACCAGCCTTTAAACATAAGGACAGCCTATGATGGGACAAAAAGCATTGTATTGTATAATGTCAATGTAATTGATTAGAACTTTATGGAGTAACCAAACCATAATTTCACTTAACAATTCCTATTAAAGGCCATTATTAAAACATAAATTGAACCATGTCTTTCAGCAAACTGCTCTCCCTCTTTAAGGCCCAGACATAAATGCAGTGATTTTACAACCAAAAGGGACAAGGGTGGAAGGAGTGACTTGGCCAGAGCTATAATCAGTTCAGTGCTTTTGAAGTATTTACACCATGCTAGCAATACATTTTCTCTCCCACAGTAGTTCTCTCTCATACTTTAATACATAAAACAGCCTTTAAACAACTAGCCCAGAAGACACAGCAAATGTATATATCTATACAGGACACAGGTATAACTTACTGCATTGTTGGACCAGCACAATAATATAGCATACACTTTGGCCAGCTGAGGTGTCTAATTTGACTGTCCAGTCCAGTCTACAGAAAGTTCAACCAATGCTCTACTTGCCTGGTTTGTCAGCTCAGATGAGGAAAATCCTCCTAACCACACAAGTTTATGGATGGTTTATGTACACTGCTAAATGATCCTAAGTAAAATAGCCCACTGCATTTTTTGCTAGTGAGTTGTGCACTTTCCTGTATGAGATCAGGTGGTCACTGCTTGCTGTGTTTTAGAAGTATGACCTCACCTCTCAGTGTGCAGAGACAGAGTCTGCCTGGGTGCAGACTTCTGGAGAGATCATTATGGACTACAATTTATGTGCCCCTTGACCTTAGCTTATGGCCGACAGAAGTGTCAGGACAGTAAAATACTGCTGAGGCCATTATGTCCTAAATATTATGCAAAAAAAACTGAGCACAACTGCTAGTTTCAGTGAACATATTATGTTTCACCAACAACTGTTGACAATGTGGTCTGACTGTTTGGAAAGTAAATTTCCATGTCATTGTACTAACAAATATGTGCAGATCAAATTCAGTTATAAATGTTTGCAGCAAATCTTCAATTTGTCATTTCCACACAATGACCTGTATCCTGTATTAGCTATATACTTGTCAGTTTCAGCAGTAACCAAATGTCAAAACCTTAATGCAATTAATACTGTTGGTAAAGACATTTGACATGTGTTTTAGCCTTACATTTG
This sequence comes from Mixophyes fleayi, assembly GCF_038048845.1. Classification (NCBI taxonomy): domain Eukaryota; kingdom Metazoa; phylum Chordata; class Amphibia; order Anura; family Limnodynastidae; genus Mixophyes; species Mixophyes fleayi. Next base: position 58,179,053 of record NC_134404.1, on the reverse strand, counting down.
GAAACAGTCCCGTAAAAAAGCTTTAGATAATAGATGACCAGACAATCATGAAAACTAGTGCAGTCTGTGATGAGATGTAAGCTATGTTTTTATTCTTTGAGATATTACATATTACTGAAAGGCACAGTATGTATGGCACGGTGTACTGCTCAGTGAGGTCATGCAGGAAATGCCAAAGGAACAACTTTTTGGGACTACAAATCTCTAGTCCAGCCAATGGTTCTTAACAGAGTATACCAGAAAGCAACCAATTCTAGTTCTGAATTAATTTACCTTTTAAGTTCAGAATAATCCTCAGGTCTGCAAGATCTCAGATAATACCTCAGAAAATATTCCTGGCGCATACATATTAAGATCCGGAAGGCTGGTGAGTCAATGCCCGCAGCTGTACAGAACCTGTGTGTTCTCAACTAGTACAAAACTATAAAAAAAACAATGACCGCGCTGGAAGTTGAAATGCACCGCTAAACTTCATGATTCTTATATACATTCATATATATATATATATATATATATATATATACACATGGATAATATAAAATATAAAAGACTTCATAAAATAAAATCAGTGCACTGATAGCAACACCACTATCTATATAAATCATAGACAAAGTATATGTCTGATCAGACCTTAACAACATGACACATGATTCAGACCTGCTGAACTGTTTAGGTCACAACACAGTCTTATTGGAAATAATATCTTACTGGTAGTTTGAGGCTTAAAGGTGCCATTTCAACAGCTTTGATAAAGCAGCCAATCTCATAAAACAATTCATCAATATCAGTAAATATTTGGGAAAAAAAATGGAACATTTACTTTGTTTTAGCCAAAGTGCCATTTCATGTTACAGTATTTATATGCATTTGACATTTATTTCCCAATACCTGGAACTGTGTACAGAACTCTAAATGTGCGATTGATATTGAGATTCACTGTCCCATCTGCAAAATAAGCGGCTGAGGGGGAAAAGCTTTTACAAAAATTCTATATGGAGGTTGAGTTGGTACCCCTGCTATCATTGTTTTTCTACATTTATTACTATGGAAGCTCGAGTATTTGGACATCAAGGGATTGGCAAAAAGGAGTGAATATTCCAATTTTCTAAGTATTTACCAATTAAGATCTCAGATAAAGCTGTAAGGGACAATAGTGAGTCAAATAATAACAGCTAAAGAAATATTTGGCCAGATAAACAGATGATGGAAGAATGAAGTCATGAGTAGTAATTGAATACTATGAATATATAAGTAGTAAAATGTATAAAACATGAAGGTTGGGCTCTAACAACCTATTGTAAATAGTTCAGTTTGTGTTCAAGATCTGTTTATTTTTACAAATGTATTGAAAAACACAGTATAAAAAGGGAACTATTATTTTAATCACCTGAATACTAATTCACATGCCTTTAAGGCATGCTCAAATGACAGTACATACTAGGATTATTGGTGTTTACACGGACAGCAGTGTAAAAATGTACTTTAGTCCAAAACCACCAAACACTGAGCTTATGCCAGTTTTACACTGTCACCCTTATGGACACTAGAAACATCTTGCTCAATGTGGAAAGCATGTGTGATTATAAAACTGTCTGAATAAGACTTTTGGCTTATCACTTGATGTTTGAAATGTTAAAAAAAAAATGTTCTCTACCTACATGTAATCCTGTGTCCCTGAAGTCTAAAAATAAATGTGAATTTTTTTTATTGAAGAAGTTCAGATTATTGCAAAGATAATATAAGTACATATGAATAGGATCATACACGACTTAACAAAACCTATGACTGTTAATACAATAATACTATGTAAAAGTAACAATGCACTGAATCCAAAATAATTTTTTTTTATTTACCTCGTAATCAGAACTATTATAAACATTAGATAACAACTCAATCATGGTCCATAAGTGTAGATTATATATCATATCAGGAATCAGGAGAGTAATATCTAGAAAAAAAAAATTGCAAGTAGAGACCCGAGGCGCAGTTAGACCAGAAGGGGAGAAAATCCACCACCATCTGAGGTAAATCAGATAATTTTCCAATACTCTAGTCTCATACCAAATCGTCTGGCAAAAGCACTCACGAAGCTGTTTTCTGAGGGGAGTAGATAATTCTTTAAGACATGGGAAAGCTATATTAATTTGTTAACAGGTTAGTTTTCATTTCTGAAAGGACAATTCCAACCAGTCCAACCTCCTCCACGAAAAAAACCCACATTTTTATTCTTTAAAAGATATCAAGGGAGAGAGCTCTGGATCCACATGTGGAGAACACACTTTCTTGCTGCTGCCAAGATCGCCATTAGTAACTTTTTGTTCCCTTTAGAAGTTCTCACGTTAAAGGCAAAGTACCCAAAGTCGCCCATTCAGGTGTAAATGGTAGATAATTTATCTCACACATATCCAGAAGCCTCTTACAAGCCCAAAAAGCAGTGGAACAAATCAGCCTGAGGTTCGTCAAATTTGATCCAATTAAGAGTCATTTCAGAGGCCTATAATATTTCTATGGTGAGATGACAGATAACCTCTGTGGAAAATGTTGAGAAACATATCCACATATGAGAAGGCAGGGAGAAGTTCAATTGAAGTGTCTAAAGTTTTGTTGGGGAAAATACCATAACCATTGACTTAGACCAGATTTAGTAGTAGTATGATCCAATATATATTTCTCATAATAGTACAGTGTGAGGATATCACTCCCCTTTGAGGGGGAGCAGATGACAAAAGTATAAATAAATAATAATACTAGCATAGTGTTGAAACTGGATGAAGGCCCTAGAAAAGGAAATAATTCAATTGCCTGGGAATATCAGAGTGGTTTTTACATGCCGCCGCCATACATACCATTTTGGAAGTCAGGATTTTAAACAAACAGGTAAGTGAATGGATTGCACGGATTGAAATAGAATTTATGATGCAATACCTGCCAAATTTTCCTAACAAAGATTAAAAATGGATTATCCAATATATGAGTTGGGATTCCCTATTCTTGAAGGTGGAGAATGGTTTTAATATTTAAATATGGCAGAAATTGGTTTTCTACTGGCAGATTAGGGTAAATACTTTGTTTTATCAACCAGTCTCAAGTAGCACAGATGTGCCACATTACTATAGTGGACATCAGGAAAATTAATACTTTTAGTTAACAGTTTGCAAAAAGTGGTCATAAATCTTCCGGAGATGAATTCCCAGATAGGATATAGATTTGTTAGTCCACTGTAATGAAAGGGCATTAGCCCATGAGGGTTTCAATTGGCCTTTACCTAGATATAGAGCCTTTTCTTTTTCAAACTTCACCTTAAATTACTTACTTTATTAGGATGAGGATGCCACAGACAATAGATGGAGATGTGGAGAGTGAGAGGAAATCCATTTGAGAGAGACATTTGGGAAGAGCATGGACTTTGTGTACATGAGAATACAGAGGAAATCATAGTGAGCGGCAGGCACAGAGAGCGCGACAGAGCGGCAGGCACAGGGAGCGCGACAGAGCGGCAGGCACAGGGAGCGCGACAGAGCGGCAGCGAGAGACATTGCCAACAGCATCTTCCTCATGACTGCTTCTATACTAGCTTCATGTGCAGGGCCTGATCATCCATTAGGCTGACCAGGCTGCAGCCTGGGGCGCTGGGTCCCGGGGGGCGCTGCACTGTGGGTATTTTTTTTTTTCCATTCATTTTTTTTTTCCGGGGTGGGGGAGGGGGGGGGGTCGCCGCGGGGGGGTGGAGGGCTCGACGATCAAAAGCATTGGTGGTCAGTGGTTAGCAACACACAGCCAATTGCCAGGCTGCCTGTTGCTGTGCAGCAGACAGGAAGCAGGACGTCTTCACTTCCTATCTGCTGATCTGAGGAGAGGAGCGACGCTGGCACAACTACAGGTAAGTGAAGGGGGGAACTGCCCTGCATATCTATGGGGGGGGGGGGGGAAACTGCCCTGCATATCTATAGGGAGGGGGTGGGGGGAACTGCCCTGCATATCTATAGGGAGGGGGAGAACTGCCCTGCATATCTATAGGGAGGGGGAACTGCCCTGCATATCTATAGGAAGGGGGGGAACTACCCTGCATATCTATAGGAAGGGGGGAACTACCCTGCATATCTATAGGAAGGGGGGGAACTACCCTGCATATCTATAGGAAGGGGGGGAACTACCCTGCATATCTATAGGGAGGGGGGGAACTACCCTGCATATCTATAGGGAGGGGGGGACTACCCTGCATATCTATAGGGAGGGAGAGGGGGGACTGTCATGCATATGTATAGGGAGGGAGAGGGGGACTGTCATACAAATCTATAGGGTGGGAGGGGGGGCTGCCATGAAAATCTATAGGGAGGTAGAGAGGTTGATATGTATGAAGGAGGGCAGAGGAGGGGGGCTGATATATGTGACTGGGGGAGTTTTGATGTGACGGGGGGGATAGCTAGCTAGCAGAGTGGAGGTAAGGAAAATAGCTGCAAGGGGGATGGATGCAGGGTGGGAGGTAAAGAAAATGGCTGCAGCAGGGGTTAAGGAAAATGGCTGTGCGGGAGGGTTGTGGTTAAGGAAAATGGCTGCAGGGGCTTTTTAAAAAATAGAGCAGCTTTGGGGGGCAGAATCTCATGATTGTGTGGTGGTCACATGGGTGGTCTCAGCAATCACTAGAATACTAAATATTAGTGAGATGGGGCTGGTAGAGGTTTGTATTTGATTGACAACAAATATTCAGATATTGCTTATATATGCCTGTCCAATGGGGTACTTTTAGCTGGCCATAATGGAGTGTTTTGTTTTAACTAAAGGGCCTAATCATACAGGGTTTGCATTATAATACATTTTTGCATTTTCAAAAAAGGACGCCAACTTTCCAGAAGCCAACGAGAGGATAACAAAGTTGCAAGAGAGAAGAGCAAGGACAGGTAAGAGACAATGGCACAATCTGTCTAAATTTGAATGCTGGAGAATACACCTGAACATTCATATTCAGGAGTGTTCCTATACACCTATATATTCGGAGGAGGGGGGGGGGGGGGGGGGGGGGGGCGGCGGCCGTATTAGCCTAGGGCGGCCAGAACCCTTAATCAGGCCCTGTTCATGTGGGAATACAAGAAATCATAGCATAGTATCTGTGATTTCTTCTTTAAGTCAGTAGCTTACAAATTGAGAGACAAATAACTTTTGTGAATGCAATTAGATAGCCCTGTCTAATCTGTTATTTTCACAAGCAGGTGGCTCATCTTCCCAAGAGGAATACACAATCCTGGAACACCCTATACTTCCCCTTTCTAACCTCATAATCATATAAAAAGGCCAAGGAGGAAAGAAAGCAGATGGAACAACTCATGGATAAAGAGTGAAAAGTGCTAGCTATCCAATTACAGACACTTTGTGACACATACATTGAGCTGTAACTCAACATGCATTGCACACAAGTGCCCCTGCCTTCCTCTGTTCTATTTTCTAACCTTAATATTGTGAAGAAAATGGATGTTTTTCTCCAAGTACACAGCGATTATGAGGTTTCTCTGCCACGAGTAGTATGTCACAGTGACAGGTTAAAGTTATCACTTTCACATTCAATGTTGGGACGGTCTCACATTTTATGAATGACAAGTTGACAAGCTAGATGTTGTGCGTTAAAACACTTTACTACAGAACATGCCAAATCCAGGAGCCAGGTACCAATGCATCTAAAGAAAACAAATTACTGCCAGTGCCTAATTATGAGTTACTTCTGTTTCTGCCAATGTATGCACATCTTCCTTTGGCTTCAAGATTTGACCAACTGACTTCTGAATTCTACATACAATTTTTTTTTTCCCCTTGGTTATTTAAGTGAATTAGATATCCCTGCTCTGCAATTTGGATTTTGACCTATACATTATTTAGTATTTCACTTTGTATCTGGCGAGGAGAAGTTTATTGTCAAAATATTGTAATAGTACGTTTTCCTAGCTATGGAACAATGTTTATTTAATAACATCACTCATTTCTGTTGGCTTGTGATTATTTCTGTTCATATTGGTCAGACAGGTGAAAAACATAGTGGCTATTTATCGAACGCCTACATAAAAATAACTGGTAACCAAGTGCATCTATATAAAGAATATATATCTCAAATGTAGTAAGACAGACACTGCTGAAGGGAAATAAAAAATAAATAAGATAAACAGAAAACCAAACAGAAAGAACTGCAAGAAATGATACAAATTGTTTTACATTAGTACAGGGGGTGCAGGGCCGGACTGGCCATCTGGCACTTCTGGCAAATGCCAGAAGGGCCGATGGCTATATGGGCCGGCCCGACTCCCCCTATCTTCTTGGTGGCTGGAGGAACCAGCCATCTCTGCTGCGCGCTCCCCAGCTCCCTCCCCCGTTATGCTGTGCAGCCAGTTACACTGGTGAGTTTCCTGTCTTTTTTAATTTGTTTTTTTTTTTTACTGAAGAGGGGGGGGGGTGCCGCGATTCTCGGGGGGGGGGGGCGCGATTTTCGGGAGGGGGTGCCCGCGATTTTCAGGGGGGGGGTCGCGGGGGTGCCGCGATTTTCGGGCGGGGGTGCCCGCGACTTTCAGGTGGTGAGAGCCAGGGAGTGCTGGGAAAGGGGGTGAGAGCCACGGAGTGCTGGGAAAGGGGGTGAGAGCCAGGGGGTGCTGGGAAAGGGGGTAAGAGCTAGGGGGTGCTTGGAGAGGGGGTGAGAGAGCCGGAGGGGGTGCTGGGAAAGGGGATGAGCGCCAGGGGGTGCTGGGAGAGGGGGTGAGAGAGCCGAAGGGGGTGCTGGGAAAGGAGGTGAGAGAGCCGAAGGGGGTGCTGGGAAAGGGGGTGAGAGCCAGGGGGTGCTGGGAGAGGGGGTGAGAGAGCCGAAGGGGGTGCTGGGAAAGGGGGTGAGAGAGTGGAAGGGGGTGCTGGGAAAGGGGTTGAGAGCCAGGGGGTGCTGGGAGAGGGGGTGAGAGAGCCGAAGGGGGTGCTGGGAGAGGGGGTGAGAGAGCTGAAGGGGGTGCTGGGAGAGGGGGTGAGAGAGCTGAAGGGGGTGCTGGGAGAGGGGGTGAGAGAGCTGAAGGGGGTGCTGGGAGAGGGGGTGAGAGAGCGGAAGGGGGTGCTGGGAAAGGGGGTGAGAGCCAGGGGGTGCTGGGAGAGGGGGTGAGAGAGCCGAAGGGGGTGCTGGGAAAGGGGGTGAGAGCCAGGGGGTGCTGGGAGAGGGGGTGAGAGAGCCCAAGGGGGTGCTGGGAAAGGGGGTGAGAGAGCTAAAGGGGGTGCTGGGAAAGGGGGTGAGAGAGCCGAAGGGGGTGCTGGGAGAGGGGGTGAGAGAGCCGAAGGGGGTGCTGGGAAAGGGGGTGAGAGTGGAAGGGGGTGCTGGGAAAGGGGTTGAGAGCCAGGGGGTGCTGGGAGAGGGGGTGAGAGAGCCGAAGGGGGTGCTGGGAGAGGGGGTGAGAGAGCTGAAGGGGGTGCTGGGAGAGGGGGTGAGAGAGCTGAAGGGGGTGCTGGGAGAGGGGGTGAGAGAGCTGAAGGGGGTGCTGGGAAAGGGGGTGAGAGAGCGGAAGGGGGTGCTGGGAAAGGGGGTGAGAGGGGGTGAGAGAGCCGAAGGGGGTGCTGGGAAAGGGGGTGAGAGCCGGGGGTGCTGGGAGAGGGGGTGAGAGAGCCCAAAGGGGTGCTGGGAAAGGGGGTGAGAGAGCTAAAGGGGGTGCTGGGAGAGGGGGTGAGAGAGCGGAAGGGGGTGCTGGGAGAGGGGGTGAGAGAGCTGAAGGGGGTGCTGGGAGAGGGGGTGAGAGAGCTGAAGGGGGTGCTGGGAAAGGGGGTGAGAGAGCGGAAGGGGGTGCTGGGAAAGGGGGTGAGAGGGGGTGAGAGAGCCGAAGGGGGTGCTGGGAAAGGGGGTGAGAGCCGGGGGTGCTGGGAGAGGGGGTGAGAGAGCCCAAAGGGGTGCTGGGAAAGGGGGTGAGAGAGCTAAAGGGGGTGCTGGGAGAGGGGGTGAGAGAGCGGAAGGGGGTGCTGGGAAAGGGGGTGAGAGCCAGGGGGTGCTGGGAGAAGGGGTGAGAGAGCCGAAGGGAGTGCTGGGAAAGGAGGTGAGAGAGCCGAAGGGGGTGAGAGAGCCAGGGTAGTAGGGGGTGCAGGAAGAAGAGTGAGAGAGCCGGGGGGTAGAGGGTGCAGGAAGACGTGTGAGAGAGCCAGGGGAGTAGGTGGTACAGGAAGATGTGTGAGAGCCAGCGGAGAAGGTGGTGCAGGGGGTTAAGTGAGAGGGACAAAGGAGAAGATGGTGCAGGGGCATAGGTAAAAGAAAGTGTAAAGGGAGAGACATCTTAAGAATGGGAATGTCAGGGATGCAGCCATCATAAAACACAAGTAGTAATGAAGAATGGAAATGCACAGAGCAGACAAGTGTTAAAAAAAATAAAAAATCAAGCCTTCATACTCCATTCACTTATATTTTCTATACCCCCACTCCTAAATTTCTGCTTCGACCACTGCCCTCTATTCCTGCTCCCGACTGCCTGTGTGAGCTGACAGCTGCTGATCCCTCCTCGCCCAGCGCGCCCACTAGGAGAACAGAACACAGGATGCCATAATCAGGTAAGTTCATATATTTTCTCGTGTGCAATATGTTTTTAACCATCCTTTCTTGAACTGGGGACACTACAGCGTATCCAATAATGTTTAACACTATGTATTGCTCATTATTGCGCTGTAATGCTTTTTGCATATTTATTTGTACAGAGATTTTTAATTAAGAGGAAAAAACATTGCTTGTCATAAATTTTATCTGTAATTGTGTCAATATATCTATTTTTGTTTGCATTGTAAATGATGTATTAAGCTGCTCTTGGGACTCACACTCAGTATCTGATATGCTGTAGCAATTTTTATTTGTGAATGAGTTTTTATCTGAGCTTTACTAATGATTTGGGGGCACTACTATGCCATAATATGATTTGTGGGCACTTCTGCATGACCAAATATGAATTGAGGGTAATACTATGTGGCATAATATGACCTTGGGGCACTACAATGTGGCATAATATGAACTGGGCACACTACGGTGTGGCATCATATGAACTTCTGCCAAAGGCAAGTCTTTCATTGTTGAATATGATGGGAGCCCAAAGAAGTTGCTGTATCGGGGCCCAAAATTCCTCTTGTCAGCCCTGCCTGTGAGTCAAGGGGGTAGACGCCTCCAGGTAAATAATCTAAATGTTTCCTATCTAATCAAACTGATGGATCACATCCAATTATTTCTCACCCACCTCCTCTATCCCCCTTAATTTATATACTGTGTTATTTAAAATGAATAGAAAAGACGCATATCCAATTACTGTAGTAAAACAAAAATATTTTTCTCTGACATTTTGCTGTAGATGGAAATACTTTTAATGCGGCCGTGTGGATTCAACTGATCATTCAATAGTTATGTTTTTTTTAGATATATGTTAGAGTTTTATTTCATGTGGAATGATTCATGAAAATTCTGCCATTACTATTTAATTGAGGGAAAGGGGTACCTGTTACCTATATGTGTGTAAGTACTCTGTTCGTTGTTGCTATTTTTTGGGAGATTTGACAAAAGCAAAAACATTGGTTTCCTACAGTGGCGCCTGTATAATTGGTGGTATTGCTGTAGTATGGGGTGGCGTGCTGGTGGCAATGTTGTAGTGTGTTTGGTGCTTAGTATTGCTAATAAGTAGGAGAGGGTATTGCTGTAATGTGGGGGTGATGCTGGTTGCTGTAATGTGGGGGTGATGCCGGTTGCTGTAATGTGGGGGGTGATGCTGGATGCTGCAATGTGGGGGTGATGCTGGTTGCTGTAATGTGGGTGTGATGCTGGTTGCTGTAATGTGGGGGTGATGCTGGTTGCTGTAATGTGGGGGTGATGCTGGTTGCTGTAATGTGGGGGGTGATGCTGGACGCTGTAATGTGGGGGGTGATGCTGGACGCTGTAATGTGGGGGGTGATGCTGGACGCTGTAATGTGGGGGGTGATGCTGGACGCTGTAATGTGGGAGGTGATGCTGGTTGCTGTAATGTAGGGGGGTGATGCTGGTTGCTGTAATGTGGGGGGTGATGCTGGTTGCTGTAATGTGTGGGGTGATGCCGGTTGCTGTAATGTGGGGATGATTGATGTAGTATGAGTGTGTGTGGGGGGTTATTTATTGCTGTAATTTGGGTACTAATAATGTATTGTCATGGTGTTTATTGATGTAATTGGGGTGCTAATAATGTAATGTTGAGGGTCATTAGGAGAAATAAATACCCCCCCCCACACACACACTCATACTACATCATGTTGTACTGCGCCAGCATCAGTGTGCAACAATATAGTGCATGGAGCCCACAACACGGGCCTGTGTGCTTTAAATGCCAGGGCTGATTTTTAGTCCCAGTCCGGCCCTGAGGGGGTGTATTCCCTCACAGTATAGAAAAGCACCCGTTCTGAAAAAAAAGTAACTTTCTGTCTGATAAGTAACTGTTCCTATTGTCATACACACACACACACACACACACACACAGAATAGTATTTTTTTTTTTAAAAAACCAAACAAACAAACAAACTAGGTGAATAATAAACCAGTCCTGTATACTCTTTAGTATGTACCTGAAAACGTGCATGGTGTAAAGACTGCAATATCAAAGTCTAGCCTACCAAATATGTTAACGGCACCACCTTCATACATTTTCAAGTGTCCCTTCTATGTATTTCAATGTTTTTATTACATTGGTTAAAGTGTGCCTAGAAATGCTCTTTTCCGTAAAAGTGCACCCGGACGGAGTGAAAGGTATTGATTTGGAGAACTAGCTACAGGAGTAATTCCAGAGCACTAGAAAAGAACAAATGCACAAACGTGGAAGCAAGGAAGAGGCAAGCAACTATAGACCAGTGAGCCTTACATCAGTAGGAAGTAGACTCAAAAGAAAGTTGTAGAATATCTAAAAACCAGTAACTTACAGGATCCTAAACAGATTGGATTTCAATCAATCATCAAATCTTATTGACTTTTTTGATTGGATGACTAAAGTAATAGATTGAGGGTGGGCTGTAGATGTAGCTTATGTAGATCTAAGTAAGGCTTTTGACACTGTTCCACATCGCAAAGTGTTAAAAAAAAAAAACCCTCAATATATTGGGATTCAATTCTAAGATCTTGGTTGCAGAATAGAAAACAGAGTTGTAGCAAATGGAGTGCATTCACAGGAGGGAAAGGTTACTATCTTTATTTGTGACATTGCAAGATGGTATTGAAGGAAAAGTATGCCTTTTTGCACACGACACAAAGATTTGCAACAAGGTAGACTTACCAGGAGGGGTACAACAAATGATTGATAATCTTGGTCAGTGTTGGCTAACCTGTGACACTCCAGGTGTTGTGAAACTACAAGTCCCAGCATACCATTCCAGCAATAAGCTGCTATATATTGGCAAAGCATGCTGGGACTTGTAGTTTCACAACACCTGGAGTGTCACAGGTTAGCCAACACTGATCTAGGTAACCTAGAGGAATGGTAAAGATTGTGGCAGCTACAGTTTAATACAAAAAATGCAAAATCATGCAGTTGGGTCTTAAAAACCCAAAAGGCTAAATAAACTATAATGGAAACTCCTGAGGAGGAAAAGGATCTAGGCGTCACTATTTCATGTGTATCAATGGCAGGTAAGCAATGTAACAAAGCAATGAGGCATAAATTTGATTAGAGACATACTTGAATCTATTTATTGTATTCCACTGGCGTCCCTTAAAGAAAAATTAGATTTTCCATCAATTAGCCCTTTTGCGTACCTTCATGTAGAAATGAAGGGATTATGTTGAATCCCTCTCAAAACCTGACGTTATGAGAAAGGTGACCCCTTTGGAATCTATCAGTGTAAGATTCCCTTTAGAGAGGAATTATTTCCAACTTGTATAGCCTTCTTGTCGCTGCTTTGCAGACAAATAACCCAGTCCACGAACTTAAATGGGAGGCTGATTTGGGCAGACTGCCAGATGAGGACACCTGGTCAACAATCAGAGAGCGGGTATTGAGGACCTCTATCTACCCTCTTGTGAATAAAAAAACACTTATAAAATCTATTTTAGGTGGTACCTTGTCCCGACTAGAGTGAAGACAATATACGGGACCACATCTGACCTATGTTGGCGGGGATGCAGCGAACGGGGAGCATTCCTCCACATCTGGTGGTCCTGCCCAAAAATTGCTTTGTTCTGGGATGATGTGGCTGCTTTAATAAGTGAAGGAACACAGATTCAAATTACTAAATGTCCCTGGACCTTCCTTTTGGGATCTCCACTGGAGGCTCTTGATAAATATGAAGAGAAGCTATCCACACAAATCCTAAAACGCAGCCAGATGTCTAGTGGCTAAGAGCTGGGAAAAAATAGACCCCCCCCCCAATCTAGACAGCACATCTTCAATAAAATATGGTTCCTGGCATCAATGGAAAAAATTTCAGTATATCTAAACAATAAATCCCAATAAATTTTCCCAAATCTGGTGTGACTGATTTACAATAGTCCCCTCAATACAGATGATAATAGCTCACATCCTCAGGACACTTCATCCCTCTTCCTTTAACATGTGAAATTTGAAGCTAGATGTGGATTCAGATTTCCTCAGAGGAGCGCCCATGTCTTGTCGCAGTCTATGTACAGGGCGGCCAAGAGTAATTTGGGGCCACAGTTCAAAAGTTTACTGTGACACCCCCTCCGTAGTAGAGTAGGAAATAAAATGTGTGCCAAAAAGGGTGTGAATACATCATTTTGGGATCATGGTCAACATGGGGTGTAGATACATACATTATAATGCAATATTACATTTATCACGCCCTCCCCAGCCATATCACTCCATCTTAAAATGAATATGCTCCACTATTAAATAGTCCCACCAATAAATTAAATTGTCCTACTGATGTTACGACAATTTAATTACAATAAAGTAGCACACATTAAATAATTAGCTCCTACCTACACTCCATTAAATAGCCTACCTCCCACCCACATTATATTAAGACCCCCCCACTGATTTACATCACACATTATATTAAGACCCCACCCCTCCCTTCCCTCGCACATTATATTAATATATCACACATTATATTAACATGCCACTCCCTCATACATTATATTAATATATCACACATTATATTAACATGCCCTCCCTCACACATTATATTAAGACCCCACCCTCACACATTATATTAACTCCCCCCATATCTCATAGCTTGTTCTATCTGTGCTGTGCAGGAGACACTTCCATCTGCCTCTGGTGCTGCTCTCGCCACATGGGACGACCCCTCTAATGTATTGCACGTCCCATGTGACGGGATAGGAGGCAGCTTAAATAACTACATTAACAAGCCACACATAGGGGAGGGTGAAGGTGGCACTACTCTCTTCCCCCTTGAGAGGATCTGGGACCTGACATAAGGGGGCTCTGGGTTTTGCGCCGGTTCCCCCGGGAGACAGCCAGATTGGCCCATCTAGCCATCAGCCCCTCTGGCATTTGCTCTGAATGAAGATCACAGACAAACTGATAAAAAAAAAGCATTTGTTAGAGGATAGTTGTGGTACTCCAAAAGATGGAAAATACTTGTAACCAAAAAAAAACAAGTCCCAGGTATTTTATACTAGGCAAAAAATACAGGACGTATTTAACATTTTCTAAATTTATGTAAAGCCAATAACTATAATATATTAACCATGGGTTGTGGGTGGGGGATTCCCAGGACATGTTTTACATGGAAGATGTGTGAAATGTCACTGTAGTGAGTTCATCTGACTTCTCAATGAACAAGTGTCATAAACACTTCCCTAGCTTAACTTCACTCTGAATTCTTTCAGGCATTGTGTGGGAAAAATCATGTCCACAGCATCAACAAGTCCCGGTTACACAGTAAAATGCAGCCTGCGACAATGGGTCAGAGGTCACCTCCCTGACCGGATTACAAGAGGAATAGCGTCCTTAAAAACAGAAGGCATTTATCATCATTTATTTATAAAGGGCCAGAAAATTCTGCAGTGCTCTACATTTATGTCTCTGCATTGCCCCACAAAACTAAAATATCAGGGATTTAAGCCTCTCAAGGAATTATGGGGGAGTACATACAAATTGTGCCTTAAAAGTCACTGTAGGTTAACTATGCATTCAGTACGGCTGGTTTATAACACAGATTAAGACCAATATGTACCATCATACAGTTACCTTGCATACAGCCATTTGGAGACTTGCCCCCTCAGTGCAAGATACATAAATGGCCAAAAGACATATATAGGAACAATTTGCTTGCTTCTGTCTGCAATTCGTTAAACAAGTATTAAATCCTAATAACTATAATGTATGATTTAAGACAACTTGCTGCAATTAGTTTACAATTGAGTGTTTGTTTGTTTCTTTTTAGCCCACCTCACCCTAACATTAATGGTTATTCTCTATGGGTTACTACAGGGGGGGAAAAAACAAAGCAAAGGAAAAAACCCATATGTTTCTAATTTACTGTTGGTAAAACAAAAACTCTACAACCCAACAAGAGGTGAAACAGTTTGGAACATTTATTAAAACTAGTATAGCAAGCGGACATTGATTTCATTTTCTAAATTGCATTATAAAAGGACAGGTAAAATCTGATAGTTTGCTATAAATGTTCCCAATAAAGTACAGAACCAAGGTTGATAGGTAAAAAGAGCAAGTGATGCAAGTAATATAAATTGTAGGATCTAGTTAAATAGCAGAATATAGATCATTAGGTTACAAGCAATGTCCAATTTGTGACATATACAAACACAATGACCTTGCACACCCTAACCCTAAGCTTAAATAACTACATTAACAAGTCGCACAGTGATTATCCAGTAAATATAACAGGCTGCCATAGTCTTCTATATTTGAAATATAAGTAGTCATGTGAACATAGCTGGCATAGTCCGATAAGGTACTAGGAGTAGAATGACCGCACCAAGTGGGTTAATAAACAATATTAAACCCCCAATCTTACTTATGATGTATTCCAGTGTAACTTTCCTATCATAGCTGGAGGGTGCTCCCTTATACTTATAATTAATGTGTAGAACCAGAGAAAAAGAAAGTATGTCAAGAGGCACTCCGGGGTATTAAAATTAAAATAACGTTTTATTGGTATGCATTAAAAAATAATAATAATATATCTAACAACTAGCGAAATATATTAAAAACATGTGCTGTGTGAAAATAAAAATGCAGATCTAGCTGCAAATCGCTGTGTTGTCACGCTATTGAAGTATAGTAAATACAAAAATTCTATATTATATATTATAGTATTAAATTATACTGCTGATTGGGTACAGTTGTTGTATAGTTATTGGTCAATAATATCAGATATAATGGTATTTAATAACATATATGTTTTTATTATGATGAAACAAGGTGATAAATTATAGTATCTATAAATTCGTTAAGATAAGCAACCTTGTTCACTTAAATATACAGACAATAATTGGCTATCTAAAGCTGATATCCATTAATATATAAAATGACTCTGTTTGTGATTCAAGCTCATTACATTGTCATAGTATATCAAGATACAGGTATAATTTTCTTGTAGTCGTTTAAGTATAGATCCTATGTTCTGATATTGTGTACTGGTTTCTTTAATTATGGCTTGATACGTTTGACACTTTGGAGTTGCTACAATACAGATGGCGTGATTGGCACAAAAATATGAATGCCGTTAGCTAAGCTGTGTATTGTCTTGGGGTTGAGGAGATCTATCTCTTATCATTATATCCCCACTGACTAGCGTGATTGACCCCCAAAGTATAATATATATTTGCCAAGCCTGAGCTTTATCTAACTTAATATGAGTACGCTGATATCTAGCTAAACTGTTAGTAGGTTGAAAGTGTCACATCAGCAGAGCGTGAGAGACACAGCGAACGCCGACGCGCGTTTCGCTTGTGTGCTTTTTCAAGTTTCGGAGGTTCTAATGTTCTCAGTAAAGGGATGAAACCTATGAGAAGATTAAGAAAATTAGTATTGTGCAGTAGTGAATTGCTTTCTGGGCCAAAAAGTTGGGTCATTATCCACTATATATGTTGGGCACTGGTGGTAATGATGGGCTTGACACTACAAGTGTTGACAGTTCAGTGTTATAATAAGATGGGTATGCCACATAATAGTATAATGGGCAGAATGTGTCGGGCGCTAAGGAACACATCTTCCAGAATTTGGCTACAGATTTCACCTTCTCCTCTCATTTTGCTCCCCTGAACCTGGTTCTTATTGTGCATGTTTTGGTAACTGCATAATGGCATTTCTTTTGTTCTTGTGGTATATATGCAAAGGTAGCATTCAGAATTCCTTTTAATTATGTTAAAGTATTGCCATTCTCATGTTTATTATAACACTATCAATGTCTAGCATACCCCTCAATTTAGCCACACTTACCACAATATGCATCCTTTATTGTTTTTTTTTAACACCATAACATTTTTTCTGTATCATGGGTATGGCTCCAAAGCCCAGCAGAAGACTAAGGAAGATATTAAGAAACACATAACTCTATATAAGCTCGCCAGTGGTTGTTGGATGACAACTCTCTGTATACCATATCAAGCACAAAAAAAAACAAATACAATTTTGTTTTCAACTGCCTGCAAAGTAAATCTCAGGTTTGCTAGCAAGAAAACCAGAGGCAGGACTAGCCTTGCTTAGCACATTTGTCAACACACTCTCAGAACAAGAGGTACATGGCTTCCAGCCCACTTCAGGGTCATTTTCATGTCAACTGACAGTGGAAAAATAAAATAGCAGAGTGTTACGCATACAAAACGAACTCTCTGCCAGTGAACAACACTAACTTTATGGGTGAAATTTAACCAATGTTATATTTAATTATCCATTTCCATGTAACAGTCCTCATGCTTAATTAGGCATGTCATGTTTAATTGATATAAAAAAAAATCAAAAAAAAAATCCACTCAATTAGTCCACTTTTCCAAGGGCAAAATATTTTTCAAGGTTATTTTAGTCTAAGACAAATACAAGGGTTTAGAAAAATCATTGCATTTATATGTGTTTTTTTTTTGCTTTGTATTATTATAATAATAATAAAATAAATAAATCGCATTACTATAAAATACAAAAACACTCCAAGACCAACATTAAACCTATTATAAAACATTATGCAAATAAAATCATTTGCTCTCTTCAAAGCATGGACTGCAGAAAAGTGTGATTACCTGTGCGTGTGACTTAGCAAAGAAAAAGGAAAGGGTCAGAGCTTATGACAACATTTAGGTAAGGGAAGCAGCACAGGTATTAGGGTACCTGTCCTATATACTTGTTCTGACCTTGGTAAAGTGCTTTGCAATGGACATTTATAAAATGTGGCACAGCAGATTTTAAACATGAGGTCATTAGAAGTAACACTTTACATGTAGATTTAACATTTGTTTATGGAAGGGACATTGAGAAAAGTGAATGTTGAGAGTACATATATACATATTTCTGACATGAGTATGGACAGGCTAGCATTGTGCATAAAAATAATAACCAGAGATGTTTTGGCACAACACTGCACCTCCACCCACTACTTTGATGAAATGCCAGTGCCCCCAAGGAAGAAAATAACTTTGTAATGTTACGAAATGCACATGGTTGTGCAATAAGTAGCCTCAACTACCATATGACAGAAAATATTCATCAAGAAATGATCAATCAGTGTTTCAGTAAGGAGGTGATGGGAAGTCCTTCCACAAAAGTAGAACCATTAGTAAATGTTTATATTTGGCTCTATCAGAAGAGAGATGGACAGGAACAATGTGCAACATAAAGTACAAATCTGCTGACAGTCATAGATCCACAACAGATGGAGAGCTATGAGCTGGATAAGCCCGATATACTAAAAGGCAGAGGTTAATTTTGCTGCCAAATGCCACCTCAACAGCTCAGTCGACTCCTGCAACGAATAGTTTAAGAAGAATTGAGAACAGAGCAGTGGAAATGCAATCTCAGTACATGAGCTGGAACGCTTCCAGTTTTAATGCTGATCTTGCCCCACTTAGCCCCAGCTTGTCAAAATACATTGCAACATCTTCCTGTTTGAATTTCTGTTGCTACCCGAGTGAAATAAATCTCACTTCACAACAAGAAAAGGATGATCTAAACAGCTTATTAATGCCTAAAAACATAAGGGGCCACATGCAGAGAGAGATCATATTCCAGAAGACCACACCTTGTTCTAAGTGAATTAGTGATGCTAGAAGGCACAGATTTTTCCAACAACAGCTAATAGAGGCATGTAAATATCATAGAAACTGAAGCACTGGCTTTATTTATTTAGCACAAACAAACAATGAGGTATCTTCATTATTAAAGAGCTTGTATTGGGAAAAATATGGTCAGCAATTAAAATTTGTAGACCAAACTTTTCTGCATTTTAATGCACTTTTCATCACCACATAATCATGTGTATTATTACATACACATTATATATATATATATATATATATATATATATATATATATATATATATATATATACATATATACACATATACACATATACACACACATATACACACACACACAGAATACTATGCAAAAGATTTAGGCAGGTGTGGAAAAAATGCTGCAAGGTGAGAATGCTTTCAATAATAGAAATGTTAATAGTTTATTTTATGTCAATTATCAAAATGCAAAGTTAATGAACAGAAGAGAAATCAAAATCAAATCAATATTTGGTGTGACCACCCTTTGCCTTCGAAAACAGCATCAATTCTTCTATGTACACCTGCATACAGATTTTTCAAGGAACTCGGCAGAGAAACATCTTGGAGAACTAACCACAGATCTTCTGTGCATGTAGGCTTGCTCAACTCCTTCTGTCTCTTCATGTAATACCAGACACACTCAATGTTGGGATCAGGGCTCTGTGGGAGCCCTATCATCACTTCCAGGACTCCTTGTTCTTCTTTACGATGAGGATAGTTCTTAATGACATTGGCTGTATGTATGGGGTCCTTGTCATGCTGCAGAATAAAGTTGGAGCCAATCAGACACCTCTCTGATGGTACTGCATGATAAAGTACCTGTCTGTATTTCTCAGCATTGAGGACACCATTAATCCTGACCAAATCAAACTCAATTTCCTGAAATGCAGCCCCAAATTTGCACGGAACCTCCACCATGGTTCACCGTCGCCTGCAGACACTCACTGTACCACTCTCCAGCCCTTCGGTGAACAAACTGCCTTCTGTTATGAGTTCAGAGCACTTGCTGCCATTTTTTTGCACCCCAGTTCCTATATTTTTGTGTATATTTGAGTAGCCTTGTTACCACATCGAAGGTCTTTGGCCACAATTCTTCCATGACGACCACTTCTGGCCAGACTTTTCCAAAAAGTAGATGGGTATACCTGGGGTCCTACTGTCCTTTTCCAGTTCTGAGCTAATGGCACTGCTGGACATCTTCAGATTTCGAAGGAAAGTAAGGATGATGTGTCTCATCTGATGCACAAAGTTTCCTTGGTTGACCATTGCGTTTACGGTCCTCAACGTTACCTGTTACTTTGTGCTTCTTCAAAAGAGCTTGAACAGTATATCTTGAAACTCCAGTCTGCAGTATAACTAATTTGTGTCTTGTTGATGTGCTCAGTCCTGCTATAACGTATGACCTGTGACATGAAACTGTCTTCCACAACCTCAATTTTGCTGCAGAGTTTGGCTGTTCCTCACTCACACAGCAGTTTCTGTTTCAGTTAATGACTGTTTCAACCTACATATGAAAATGAGGATCAAAATCACCTGTTTGGTATGATTGGTTAATCAAACACCTGACTATAATCCTACAAAATCCCTGACTTTGTGCAAGTGTATCTAGAAGAGTCGATGCTATTTTGAAGGCAAAAGGATGGTCACACCAAATATTGATTTAATTTAAATTTTTCTTCATTCACTTAGCTTTGTTTTTTTAATAATAAACTATTAACACTTCTATTTTTGAAAGCAGTCTTACTTTGCAGCATTTTTTCCACACCTGCCTAAAACTTTTGTATAGTATTGTAAAGTATAAATATATACACACACACACAGGAATTCCAGCTCACTTTCACTTTTAGACTCCAGGGGGTAAATTTATTAAGCTTCGGGTTTGAAAAAAGTGAAGATGTTGCAACCAGATTCTAGTTATCATTTATTTAGTACATTCTACAAAATGACAGCTAAAAGCGGATTGGTGCTATAGGCAACGTCACCACTTTTTCAGACCCGCAGTTTGGGTAAATTTATCATGCACTGTATTTCAGTGTGATGTTCTGATCTTTGCTCATTTGATGTTCACACCTCAGAGGTGCAAGCAAAAATGAGTGGTGTTGCTAGAGTAATTGATGGTTTAACATAAACACAGCATGAGTGGCAACTACAGAACCTTGCAGCTAATTGAAATTGCCCCTGTCAGTGACTTCAATAGCATGTTGAAACTCCATAGAACCACCTAGATAGGTCACATCATCTGGAAGAGAGTCCACTTTTGGCCAACTTTTCCGCAATATCACATGATGCACCCCAATTGTGAACAGAAGCCTGTCAGTATCACAGCCTATTAAATACAAGCACTAAAACCTGTATATAGCACCTTAATAGAGCTCTATTGAAGAGATATAATGGATGGGGAGTGTGAACACAAAGTATGAAACAGTGTACAAAGCATCTATACGCAATTAGCTTTAGGCTCACTTCAGCAACCTCACCTGCAAGTGGCCACTTACACAGACTGAGCTTATTCCCATCACCTACACATGAAGGACATTTTTAACAGGTGCCCCTCTCTCACTAAAATCCCGGGTCAGACATGCGATAATGAACACTGTTTCAACTTGTGTTGCATCTCTTCACACCGCACTTTGGTCCACGTATATCCCGGGTCGCCGCCTTTTACAATGGACCAGTGTCTGGACTGCATTTTCTAGTTGAGTCATTAAAGGGTACAGCAGAGGCTCATAGATGACATAGCAGAGGCTCTTACAAATATGTCATAAAAAGTGCACAGTAACGGCATTGCTTTAATCATGGCCGACGAGAGATATAAGCAGCCACTGTGCATTATGGCGTTCTTGTACTATTGTGTATTCCCTATGTTTCTGGATGCAAACATCTTAATGAAGTGGATTACAGTTAATCTTGCCCACTGTTATTCCCACAGCAGGAGAGCAGAATTCTTGGCTGAGGGGGCTAAAACTTGACGCCACCACTTACACAGGAGGAGAGCTTTTATGTTGTGCACAATTGTCCCAGTACTGAATTTGAGTCTGGTGCCAAACAGAAGAACGTGGGTCAGGGAACGATGTCATGGACAAGCATTCTGGTGTAATGTGGAAGGGTTTGATGAGGAGTAGATTATGGCACACTTTTGCCTGTCACATGCAACATTTCACTATTTGTTAGAACTCCTCACACCAGCTCTAGCAAAATAAACACTGAAAAGTACTGAAAGCTCACTGAACCAAGTAAGAGACTATGTTGTGGTGGTATGCAACTCCAGGAGAATACCACCACAATTTTGTGTTTATTAGGCGCAAGGCTATCCACTGTTTGCACAATAGTGCATGAAGTGACTGCAGTACTGGTGAAAACCCTGTACCACCGTTTCATCTGCATGCCACATGGACAGCATATAGATGACACCATTCAAGGTATTAAACATGGATATCCCACAGTGTACTGGAGCCATAAATGGAACACACATTGAAATTATTGCCCCAAGACACAACTTGGCAGACTACTACAACCGAAAAGGTTGGCATTCAATTATTCTACAGGCTGTAAGCATAATATTACATATTGGCTCTTTTCTAACCAAAACATCATGAACATATCTCCTCTACTGTTAAATATGTTTACTAACTAAAACATATTCTTTTCAGCTTCACAGATGTTTACATTGGCTGGCCTGGTGATGCACATGATGCCAGAGTGTTTTTCCAATTCTGACCTCTAGCAAATTGCAGAGGAGCAACATGATGGCTGAATTTTCCCCAGAGAGGTAAGAATTTATTTCTTGTTTAAACAGGTCTGAAATTTAAAGTATTGGATTTGTTCCAGTTATTTAACCTACAGTACTGGTCATGAAATTTCCAATTTTATTTGATTACTTTTAGTCTTACCAGTTTTATAATTTAACAGCATGGATTGTGTTATGGTTAGTATTACTGTCTTTACAGCACTAAGGTCTTGGGTTCTATTTACATGTCAAAAGCAACAGAGTTTGTATATTCTCCCTGTGCTTGCAAGGAATTTCTTCAGATGCTACGGCTAATTGTGTACACAGATAATGCAATGTTTTTCATTGCATATTTTGGACAAACATTCCCATATTTGTACCTACTCTACCATTTTATTAAAACTGCGTTATTACTTTTCAGAAATCCAAGATGGTCCAGGGAGTGGAAATCAGAGTTCATATTATTGCCAATGCTGCGTTTCCATTTAGGCGATGATTAATGGAGGGATACAACCAGCATCATCAACTCTCACCTGACCAGATTTGCTTCACTCATACCCTTAGCTCTTCCAGTATGGTGGTTCAAAATGCTTTTGGATGACTTAAAGGACATTGGTGTTTGTTAGATTAATGACATCGACATCAACCTAATGCCAGATGTAGTTGCGGCATTAGGAATGATTGTATTATACAGACAGACATTGTTTAGAATTTGATTTTATTTATTTTTTTAATTGCAATTGCGTCACACCTGTGCAAAACTGCACTTCACATCAGTGTCGACCATTTAGATTAACAAATGTAACTTGAAAAACAGTAATATTTTAAATTGTAAATATTGTTACATAGACAATATCCTGTGTACCTTTTGTTTAAAAATGTTTCTTTATTTGAAATACATTTGTCAAGATTTTAGCCATAACAGACCAACAATATTTTAAAAACAAACAATAACAGGGGAAAACAGAAAAAAAAAAAAACCACAAAACTATTGCAACTGCCTGTTCATCTTCAAATCACAATTGGGAGGAGGGTCCATTGTGCCTGGCTCAAAATAAATTGGCCCTCCACTATAACTGGAATAATTTCCAGCAGAATAATGTTGGGAAGGGTGTGGATGTGGTATGGGCCCTTGCACTCTAGTAATCAAATGATCTAGGAAAGACATCGAACTCCATATTTTCTCTGCTGGTAACTAGTGACCATGCATGAGTGCAAGACATAAAATTGCTTTGTTGCTCCCGTTCATGCTCCATGATTCTCTGCAGACGGGCGTCTTCTTGCAGCTGCATAGCTGAATCCATCTCCCTCAGCTGCTCCACCAATACGGTAGAAATTGCTTTAGTAGCCTTTTCCATCTTTGTGTTCTTTTCCTTGGTGGAACAGTATAGACTATAAAAAAATGAAAATAAAAGTAACAACTAATAATCCAAAGTAAGGCTAGGATGGCATGCACAGAGTCAGATTCCAGCCCTCCAAAATGCAAGAGATGCAACTTGCAGAGACAACTGCCAACGCTGATAATTAACACTTACTATACAACATGGATATTTTCATTAGGATTGAAAATATCCATTGCAAAACGTATCGCAAATAAGTGCAGCAGTGAAGCAATTATTGATGCACAGGCCCCAAATTGAGATAACTTACAGTTTGAACGCGAAGGCTGTGTATCAGTTTGGTCCACAGCTTCTTCAATACTACTCTCTAGGTCTTCATTAATAGATGAATCATATTCACTATTGTCTGCTCTCTGTGACGAGGGTGAGCCAGGTGTTGCATAACTGATAGTATGGCTTGAAGAAGAAATGCAAATGGTATTGGATAGGGCTGAGTTGCTATATACAACGTTGCATAAATCAGAATATGCTATTTCATACATCCATTGCCACTTTTCTTTTGGTTGTAGTCATGCACTTTGCTGCATTGCTTTCTGAGGGACTTGTTATTTGACAACTTTCTGCTGTGAGCGCTTGATCCCCCGATCACTCAGTATCTTTGCAATGTTCCCCAGAAATAGTTTTATTGTTCACTGTACCAGTGATTTGTTTATTTATCTACTCTTCCACTCTGACAGTCAGTAGCTCTCTCACTTCAGCGCTCTGCTAATTTGCTAACCCTGCCGTTCTGCAGCATGTAGAAGACGTCATCAGAGAGAGATTCCGATCCGCCAATGAGCTTCTTCTAAACACAATCTTGGAACACCTTACATACCGCAGCGCATCCGGCTCAAACACAGGAATAACCCTGTTGCGACCATGGTCACGAACCCGGCTTGATTCACTCACACTGACACACGACCTGGGTTGTTCTCGGGTGCAAGCCTCTTTTTGAAAGTGCCCCTCTCTCACTAAAATCCCGGGTCAGACATGTATAAACGAGTCCTCTCCACATGCCGGGTTAATTTTCTACCTTAATGTCCATGCAATATAGAAAAAGCAGCTGAACGTCAAGCAACATATCTATTCAATAACACTGGACAACTGCCCTCTTCGTCCAGTGCATAACTGCGGTGTGAATAGGACCAGCAAGGCTTATAGCTAAAATCATGCTGCAGAGATTTGCAACAAGAACTTTTCCTGCCACCATCTATATACATGTGGCCATCTGGAATTTTTCAGCAACAAGATTAGCAATCCATGTGCAAATAATGTGGCTTTATCAGCTACAGTTCCTGCCCCCAATGAGATTTACTGTTCAGGGCCAATTGGCACAAGATTAAAGGAGGTGAGGATAGGTGTACAATTCACAAGCCAGGCTGTCCTGGACTATGTGGGAGAACTGACAGAGAGCAGAGTTTATTTCAAGTCCTCCAGTAAGTTACCAGAAAATGTATTCATGACAAGCACTTGAGATGTGTCAGCAAGGTCTGACCTTAATCTGTCAGCATCCAACAGGCCTATTTGTTCCATGATTTAGTGCACTGGTGGGATGTTGAAAAGAAAAATTAAAATTTTCTCTGCCAACTTAAAACACTGGTATATTCACATTCTAAATTTATTCCCAATAACAAATACATCTAGACATTCATAATTAGTATCAATAACCTCCCTTCCTACATGCTCTTCCTAGCTCATCCTTATGCAAATTATTAACTTTTCCAAGACCTCAAACTTAAAGCCACTAGATTTCTGGTTTAGAGATTCTATTTGAATTCCTCTCTAAACAACTCTTCCCTCAGCCACTAACTTACACATACCACTGTGCAGATTTCTTATATCCCCTCCCTAAATCCATCCACTGAGACCAACCTCTACATAACTACACATGAACCTCCTTTCTATATAAAAACTTAATATCTCCAAA
Source organism: Mixophyes fleayi (assembly GCF_038048845.1). Lineage (NCBI taxonomy): Eukaryota > Metazoa > Chordata > Amphibia > Anura > Limnodynastidae > Mixophyes > Mixophyes fleayi. Next base: position 58,153,821 of record NC_134404.1, on the reverse strand, counting down.
AAAACAAATACCTATTACCATTCTCTATGCAATTTCTGGAAGTTGTTTGTGTTCTGCTGGTTGAAAATCAAGAAAAATTATAAAAAGAATTTATGGGGTCATATATGCAAGTAAAGCCTATATTTTTTCAGAATACATATACTGCTGAAATCATACTTCTTGACAGATTTGTATTTATTATTTTATTAATTAAATAGAAGTAATATTTGCCACAACATATTTTCCCCCACACAACAAGCACTGTGTTCCATAGAATTCAGTTGAACATTACCCCCTGCCTGTAAAATGGCAAAATATTCCCCAAACTAGACATAAGTGAATCTTTATAAACTGTTCTACTAAATCTCCACGTTCTATCTTATTTTGGAATGGAATTTCTCTAGCAGAAAATGACCTTAAATGTTCATCTCACCCGACCAGTACGGACAGTTAGAGATGAATCTCCACTAACTGCAGAGGAGTTAATCAGTGGACACCTTCACTCAAGTATAAACACTAACTTTTAACAAACGCTATGTATTAACAAGTTACATAACATACATTTAAAAAATCTCAAAATAAGGCTCTATCTGCTCTTAAAATATACCTGTTTCCATCTACACAGCTTGGATGCAGCCATTTGCGGGCTGAACCAATATTTAGCCTATCAGCTCATTAGGAACTAGTGACATCACTGAGGCATGACGCAGAGACTTTCTAAAGCCTTAATGAGGCTGCATTGTCATGAATATTATTTCAGCCCACAAAATGGCTGCCTCCTATGTATGAATGACAACCAGTACATTTAAAATGAGAAAAATAATCTTATATTTCAGGAGAGGTTTTATAAAACTGCACTTCTTTCAAATCAGGCTGTGGAAAGGCAGAAATCTTTTTTCAGGGAGGCATATACGTTTCCATGATGCAAACTGAATTTAAGCACGTTGCAGCCTGTCAGCGAAGATTGTCTCATTCTTAACGGTTTTCCAAAATAAACACAGGAAAGTTATGAATACAGAGGAGGAAGACTGCATGTGGACTGATGATGTCATTTATGGTCAGGCAGATTGCACACTGCACTTTTTACAGAAGTGATGTACTACACTTTCTTTTACTTTCAATTGTTCCCAGATGACAAGTTCTTATACCCAAACTCATCTACTTCTCACACTGGGGACACATTAGTTTTACAGACTAAATAATGCCTACCAGAGCCCTGATAAAAATTCTCTGTGAACAGTTTAGTCTCAACTTTTGAGCAGCAGAGTTATCTGTGTGTCTTACTTCATGGCTTATATTCTATATATTCTGTGAATAAATTACCAGATACCATAGCTCCCCTGAACAAAATTAAAAAATAAATTACATAAATTAAAAACTATTAAAAGAAAATTCTGAATTCTGCTCTGCATGCCAGAGATAATGTGTTTGACATGTGGTTTGTAGCCAGCACTTACATCTAGGGATGGTGAACGCAAGTAAATAGAGCATGCAGAATCAAAGACGCTGCAAACAATCCGGACCACATGCAAGCATGTGTTCACTGGAATCAATAGATCCTATTTCTATACCTGTTTACATGCAAAAGCATGTTCAAAGCAAGTGGATAACCAGCCTTAGTCATGGCAGCAAGAGCAGAAAACCTAAATGAACTATAGAGAGTCAGAGTGCCTTGTAAATTTGAAAAGCTTACTCGTACATGCGTAAATATTACTAGTTACCCACAAAACTACATCTATCAACAGCAGACATTGGATATAGTTATTTTAGGAGAGGAGACCATGCATCTTATCAATTTACTAGGAGCCAATAGCTCATGAAAATTTGATCATGACGTATCTCCATGAAGTCACGGTTCCTAGTGATGAGATATGCTGCATTCTCAGGAACATTGTTTCAGACAATGGGCTGCTTCCACTGTGTGTAGGCAATAGGTGCCCTTGTCTAGCTTATAGGTACTACAGTGTGTGCAGTCAAGTCAATTTGACCCAAACCCCAGGGAAGGTTTATTTATGAGTAAAAATACCAAGTTTGGGCATTTTATCTGGAAAATAATGGATCCAGCTTGCTGTGGTCCATTTGAGCAAACAATATTCAAGATCAGCTTTTTTGGTTTTGTTTTTTAAACAAGAACAATGCAGACCACATATTAATTTAGAAGTCCCTAGGACAACAGCTCAAGCTCTTTATTTGTGACAACAACCATATTGTACCCTCACCAGAAATCTATCCCCATGTTCTTTAGGAATATGCCCCACACATGTCCACAAACTGTAAGTGAATGCAAAATACACCTAGATAACAGAACTCTCAGGACAGGACATATATATAGGATTCTGGACTTCCTATATGTAACCAAGGATCTGCACCATAGACCACCCCCTCACAGATCAAAAGGTGCCAGTAAATCTCTTGTTTCCTGCAGTGAGCATACTATGAAAGTGGCTTGGATGGGGGAACTAATCATCTGTTTGCAGCATAGAGGGTCTTTTTCTTTCTCCACAGAAGCCAATGTGTGACAGAATAGAGGGAGAATAGAGAGGGCATCACAAAGCCTGTGACGATAGGTGGACAAGGATTATTCTGGTCAACAAATCGCTGGAAAGAGAAGACTTTCCGGAAAAAATGCGTCTTCCGTCTTCCTCGGTTACCAGGGAACTGGTATGGTTTCTCCTGTTCAGGATTCATGACTAGGGGCCTGAGATTCATTAAGGATCTTAACTTAAGAAACTTCTTATTTCCGTCTCCTGGACAAAACCATGTTACAATGCAAGGGGTGAAAATTAGTATTCTGTTTTTCACACAAATACTTGATAGCTTATTTGTACACTGAAATTTAAAGTTGACATTTGTGTGCTACATGAAAAAACAGTCAGTATTTAACTTATGTGAAAAACAGAATACTAATTTTCACCCCTTGCATTGTAACATGGTTCATCATCATTATCACCATTTATTTATATAGCGCCACTGATTCCGCAGCGCTGTACAGAGAACTCATTCACATCAGTCCCTGCCCCAATTGGAGCTTACAGTCTAATTCCCTAACACACACCCAGACAGAGAGAGAGGGAGAGACTAGGGTCAATTTTGATAGCAGCCAATTAACTTACCAGTATGTTTTTGGAGTGTGGGAGGAAACTGGAGCACCCGGAGGAAACCCACGCAAACACGGGGAGAACATACAAACTCCACACAGATAAGGCCATGTTCGGGAATTGAACTCATGACCCCAGCGCTGTGAGGCAGAAGTGCTAACCACTACGCCACCGTGCTGCCCTAAAGGTTAAATGGTTTTGTCCAGGAGACTTAAATAAGAAGTTTCTGAAGTTAAGATCCTTAATGAATCAGGCCCTAGGAGAGCAGCAAGACTAAAAGATTGCGGCTTGTAACTGTTAGAGATCTGGGATCCCCGCGGATCTGTTAAACGGTGCATCCAAGATCTACCAACAGCCAGGATCAGTGGTTTCAAGAACCATTATTTATGGCCATTAATTAAAAGAAGAACTTTTATTTCAGATAAGCCTACTTATTCTGATGAAAATTATGCATACATTTAGCCTTCATATAGTCTACTTTACACTAAATTAGCTCTTTTTTCTAGTTGTTCTACTGATGTAGGATGCTTAGGACTCATGCATGAGAAGCTGCAGACTCATTTTCATGCAATCATTGCTGGGACTGTTCATTTGCATATAATTATATGCAAATTAACAGTCCCAACAATAATTGTGCGTGTAAATATATATATATATATATATATATATATCACACACACGTACATATACACAAACATGGCGTCTATGTTATGACAACTATTACACTGTGTAAAGTCATACAACACCTCCTCACAGGCAGCTTTGATGTTAAGAAATGCTGCGAAGACTCGCACCTTCAAATGTGAAAGACAGTAAGAAATCGGCATGTTTTCTAGAAGTCACAGAAGGCAGCCGCAGGGCACTTAATAAAGCACTCGTCAGGCCGGCTGGATTCCCTGCTCTGCCTCCCACCCAATCTTTCTCCCATCCCTGCCTTGGCATCTGGAGCCACAAAGAGGGCAATGTGTGAATGACTCTCTGGTTCCTCCTTCATTCATTCAGAGAACAAAGAGGACCTGTGTTGTAAACTAACATTTCCTCCTATAACCCTGCCCTCACATTATTACGTACTGCTCTGGCAGACTGTGGGCATCTTATGCAGTAATATGAATGCCTTATAACCTTTAACTCACAAAGGGAAAACAAGTGCCAGTAGAGCCTTAAGAAGCTTGCTGGTACTTGTAGTTACACTGCAGCTGAAGAGCTAAAGTAACTATATTTATAGGGTGCTATTTCCTTTAACATGTTTGAAGTACACAAACTGTAAAATCACTGCTATCATTGTTAATAAGACTTGACATGTGAATACATTTAGATATAACTAGTTATGCAGAGTGACAGACATTAGCTACCCACAGTGAAATTTATAGTTCAATAGAGTTAGGACCAGTCTCTGTAAAACACGTGACTCATGCAGTGTAAGTACATGGCCAGATCTTCTATATGTGCTGCCTTAAGGTGATGATGGAGGGGTATTGTTTAGATCAATTTTCCTAAGCAGTTTGTTGGAGCTCAAGCCCTGTTCATTTCCTATATTCTAAAATGTGTTGATCGAAATAAAGATAAAACAAAGTTACTGCAACAGTTCCAATTCAGCCTGACAGGAGGATTCAAAATAACAAATATCGGTACTTGTCTCTTAATGTCCCAGAAAATGGTACATTGACACTTGGGGACCCACCAGAAAAAAAAATTCAGCACCACTGAATTAACTTAAAACATTGAACACATTAACTCAAAGTCAATAGAGCCAATGAGTAATATCAAAATCCATGTGCCACTGCTGCAAAAAGTCCATCAAGCTCAACTTTTTACATTACCTATTTTGTTGCAGCGTTCCAGAGCAACATAAAGCAAAATCCCAGCAACGTAGCTGCCAATTTGTCCTTATCATGGTCAGGTGTTGGGGAATTCCTTGAGTCACTGGCCATATCCATCAATAAATAATTCCATAGTCCGACTACCCTTTAGAATCATTTCTCATGCTATGGTGAAACAGTCTTTCCTTCAGTAGAAGTGGATGTCCCGCTGCAAAGTCTTAGGTATGAAAAGCAAATGATAAGAAAGGACCTTGGATATACTTATACATATTAATTAAGAATTCTCTTCTAACGCCCCCCCCCCCCCAAATGTAAATAGGCCCAATTTGTTGGCTTATATTTTAGCATTAATATTATCTTACTTAATAATCTGAATCTTCTCAAGTTCTCGTATTCCGCTCTTGTAGATAGGTACTCAAAATCCCATATTTGAGATATGCTGACTTATACAGCAGTAAGACTGCATTTGCATAACATGCATTTTTCTCCAACTGTTTATGAATCCCAAAGTGATAACCATATATAGTTAGCTTCTACATAGTCTATGATCTCTCCTTTAATTATGCATATGATGAATTATCAAACCAGCTGCAAGCAATCTAGAGAGGAATTTCCAGACTAACCTCCTGTTTCACATACTAAATTCACCATGAGACATACTATTTACCTGTAGCAAATTACCCATTACAATCTCCTTAGTAATAGACTTTTTGCATTAAAGTACAATTTTTAGAAATTATTAATGGTGTTTCCAGACACATAACTAAGTTTCATTAATCTAGATAAGCACTGTCCAAATGGATATTCATAGGCCTAATGCAGTCATGCAAGGTATTTTGGTGGCTGTTGTCTTCCCTGAAGCTCAAAATATTTTGTTGTATTACATTTTAAAAACAAAATTCGACCAAAGAGCACAATGGTTTAATTATTGACATAAATACAAATGTACATAATGATCACAGATGTACACAGTCATGGCCAAAAGTTTTGAGAATGACACAAATATTATTTTTTACAAAGTCTGCTGCCTCAGTTTTTTAGTTGGCAAGTTGCATATACTCCAGAATGTTATGAAGAGTGATCAGATGAATTGCAATTAATTTCAAATGACCCTCTTTGCCATGACAATGAATTTTATCCCAAAAACATTTCCACTGCATTTCAGCCCTGCCACAAAAGGAACATCTGACATCAGGTCAGTGATTCTCTCACAGGTGAGAGTATTGATGAGGACAAGGCTGGAGATCACTCTGTCATGCTGAGTTAGAATAACAGACTGGAAGCTTTAAAAGGAGGGTGGTGCTTGAAATCATTGTTCTTTCTCTATTAACCATGCTTAGATGCAAGGAAACATGTGCAGTCATCCTAGCTTTGCGCAAAGGGCTTCACAGGCAAGGATATTGCTGCTAGTAAGATTGCACCTAAATTAACCATTTATCGAATCATCAAGAACTTCAAGGTGAGAGGCTCAATAGTTGTGAAGGCGGCTTCAGGGTGCCCAAGAACTTCCAGCAAGCGCAAGGACAGTATCCTAAAGTTGATTCAGCTGCGGGATCGGGGCACCACCAGTGCAGACCTTTCTCAGGAATGGCAGCAAGTGTGAGTGCATCTTCACACACAGTGAGGCGAAGACTTTTGGAGGATGGCCTGGTGTCAACAAGGCCAGCAAAGAAGCCACTTCTCTCCAGGAAAACCATCAGGGACAGACTGATATTCTGCAAAAGGTACGGGGATTGGACTGCTGAAGACTGGAGTAAAGTCATTTTCTCTGAGGAATCCCCTTTCTGATTGTTTGGGGCATCAGGAAAAACGCTTGTCCGGAGAAGAAAAGGTGAGCGCTACCATCAGTCCTGTGTCATGCTAAAAATAAAGCATGCGGAGGCCATGCATGTGTGGGGTTGCTTCTCAGTCAAGGGAGTGGGCTCACTCACAATTTTGCCTAAGAACACAGAATGAAACATGACTAAAGGATGGTACTAAAACATCCTCCATAAGCAACTTTTCCCAACCATCCAACAACAGTTTGGTGATGAACAATGCCTTTTCCAGGATGATGGAGCACCTTGCCATAAGGCACCAGTGATAACCAAGTGGCTCAGCGATCAAAACATTGACATTTTGGGTCTATGGCCAGGAAACTCCCCAGACCTTAATCCCATTGAGAACTTGTTGTCAATCCTCAAGTGGTGGGTGGACAAACAAAACCCCACAAATTCTAACAAACTCCAAGCATTGATTAGGCAAGAATGGGCGGACATCAGTCAGTATGTGGCCCAGAAGTTGATTGACAGCATGCCAGAGCGAATTGCAGAGGTCTTCAAAAAGAAGGGTCAACACTGCAAATATTGACTCTTTGTAATGTTTTTAATGTAATGGTCATTGAAAGCCTATGATATTTATGAAATGCTTGTAATTTTACTTCAGTATACCATAGCAACATCTGACAAAAACATAAAAAACACTGAAGCAGCAAACTTTGTGAAAACCAATACTTGGGTCATTCTCAAAACTTTTGGCCATGACTGTAGTTAAAATTCAGAATATCTCAGTCTGCAGTACATAGTAAAGCACTACTTTACGAGACATGTAGGAAAGCAGCTGTAAGACCTACATTCAGCCGTATGTGAGCAAGATCCCTTTCATACATCTTTTATAGAACAACTGTCCTCTATTGCATTCATAGGAGTAGTTTTGATTAAATAAATGAACATGCTCTAGCATACGCTCCCAATTAAAGCAGACTTCGACCTTGGGGGCCCGGATGTGCATTACAAATGCCTATGAACAGTCACTATGAGGGAGAATGGCATATGAATCAGGAACGAGCTGACTTAAAACACTTTACTAATAACTCATAAGTATATATTGTAAGCATGGCAGAAGGCAGCAAAGCAAGTGGCAGCAATCGTACTTTAGATATAATGTAATGATTTCACCAATGTTAGAAAATCCCGGTGGGAAAGCAGATTCATGTGTACACACCTACACAATTTACCTACAGATCTGTGATCATTAACTCTCATGACCATCTGCTGAAAAGATTGTGACTCTGTACACCCTCTACAGATATCTGCCTACGCCACTGGTCGTCAGTGCATACACTTTCCACATTTGGTTGACATTGTTCAGGCGTTAATCATGAGTTTTTAGGAATTTTAAAAAACCAAATCAATAGATGCAATGCATTTTGGTACGATAAATAATGAACAAACAGTCATGAATCGTGGGATCTGCATGATAAGTGCATAGACGTGTACCCAGCTTTAGGAGCAGGTAATTACTCATACAAAGATAGATTTCTAAGCCATATTCTTATCTTAATGCAAGATACTTTCCCAAGACATGAAGCCCTCCAATGCACCTATAAATAAGCACTGTAGCACAGATTTTTGAAAGTGCAACTAACAGTGCATAAGCAATTGTGCATGAATGGTACAACTGTTCAGCGAAACAGGTTCAAGACTCATCCTTCTATATCACTACAAAATACAGAGAATGCTTTTGCGGTCAGGATAATCTGCCTCTGGCAACACACCAGACAATACACAAAACTTACTCATTCAGAAAGAGTCTGTTTCTTGAGGTGCACATGTTTAACTGCTTAGAAGCAGGTCCATACAGTTCTACTAGTACCTACATAATACTGTGCTCTGTGTTTTGGCTACAGTGCTTTAATACAAATCTTATCAGTAACTCTGAAGTTATGCAAACTTACTCAAGGCACTCAATATGATCCCTGTCACAGGTGTACAAAGTCTTCAAGCTCTAGTAACAGTTCATGTTTTCAGGATTTCTTTAATTATGCACAGGTGAGTTAATCCATACGGCTGGGTCAGCAATTGTCCCACCTGTTTCTATAGACAGAAATCTTGAAAAACTTGTAGCTCTTGAGGGCTGGGTTCAATCACCCCTGCTGTAAGTAATTATCTACAGTATATGTAGTTAAGAGTACACAATGAAAGTAAAGTAATTCTTCAGTTTTCTATAGGATGGATGACAAGCTCCCATGCTGTGATGAGAAAAGTTGTGTTTACACATTCCTTTCAATAAACATATAATAAGCAGCCCCCCCCCAGCATTTCCCTATTTCTCCTAATAGCGGCCTATGATGCAAATCAGCTGCATAACATTAGCAGTAACAGAAAACAGATTATCTTGGCTTAATGCAATGCTGAAGAGCAACAAACATTAGTGGAAACTTCAAGTGCAGAGAATCAATAAATGTAATTTACATTACATATATTCTCTATTTTATAGAGCTTTTTTATAATGGTTTCTTATTTGGGAGAAAATATACAGAGCAGTTCTGGGACATGAAAATATTTTCTTTATTGTCACAGATTCACCACAGACTAAATTGTTAGATACTTATATATAATCTGTGTACAGAAACTACACAAACCTGCAGATCTAAATGTTAGAAAGTTTTGGCTTTTACCCTATTAAAGAGGAAAAGTACAAAAAAAAAAAAAAAAAGTCAGACTAGATGGCCCAGGTGGTTCTCCCCTGCTGTCAAATTCCACTTTTCTGGCTTGTGAGAGCAGCATTGTAAGTGATAAGAGGTATTGAGCACTTTAAAACCTTTCTCTGCTAAATCGAATTTAAAATTATGATCTGGAATAGTCTGCTAAAGGATTACCGGGGCCATATATCTGAAGAGCGGGCTTTACGACACACGACGGGGGCTGCCCTTGGGGGTCCCTGCTCTCTACAGGGCCTACTGTGGCCGACTCCTATGAACATAACTTTTCTCTCTGTAGTTACAGGAGATAGGTGCTGTCCCTTCCCTACAAATCTCACATCTATAGCTACCTGGTTATAATCCATAGAGCAGTCTGTACTGCCAGGGTTTATTCTGCTAGATACTATAAACAAAAATGGCCTCCAACTTTGTGAAGATTGACTGACTGATTATAACCTGCAGAACTGGGACCAGCTATATAATATGCATGTTATGTATATGGCCACTGTGACTATTACTACAAGGAAGTCCATTGCTTTAAATCTCTACATGTCATCAGTAAGCATCCCGTTTCAACTGACAGTTTCTGACCGTAACTGTGAAATACTTTCCTCATGTGTACCAGACGGCCAATACCTTGGAATTTGCACACACCCTTCATTGGCAGTGTCAATCTCCCCTATATGGGCGCCCAAAACACAGAGGGGGCTGTGGCTAGTGGGTTCTGCCATTTCTCTGGATATATAACTGCATTAGGGGCAACTCTGGGTTAGGTGCAAGAAATCTCCCAAGTCTTTTAAGAACCAAAACACAGCATCGGACTGTGGATAGAGGGCATAATGGAGATTCTGGTCAAACAGAGGTTTCCACATTGCTGGATTTGATTACTCTCATTAAGAACTACAGCTACTGTCCCTTCATGTCTAGCTGTATATTTAAGTGAAACTTTTTTGTCCGCACCTAGTGAAAAGCCTTGGTAGAAATTAAAATGTGTAACAGCTGTGACGCCATGCACTTCCCCATAGGCGCTCTGTTTGAATCCTCCGAGCCCATTGTGATCTGTGCTC